>NW_016108071.1:56735-65394 GCF_001604975.1 Cebus imitator | reverse complement strand
AAGTGAGGCATTCTAGCCATTGACTGTTTTGGATTGAGAGAAATGCTTACCTCAATTATTGCTATTTCAGATAGAGTCTTCTCTCTAGATTAGTGAGAAATCACTATTTATCCACTTCACTCTGAAGTTAGATAATCTCTCTGAAATATTAGTTTAAATACCTGGTATGTAATTAACTAAAAGCTAGTGTTTGTTTTATGAAAATACTTGATTGAAGGATGGCCAATCTAGTAGTCTTGCCAGTTAGTGAATCAAATGGATTACCTGATGCATACAGTTTTGTGGGTAATAATTGTTTTGATAGAATAAGCCAAGATTTGATTAAGTAATTGCTGAATCATTTATTCACCCCAATTGTAGCTAATTGAGAAAATGGTAGACTGGTGATATGGTTGTGTCTGTGTCCCCAACCCAATCACATCTTGAATTTTACTCCCATAATTCTCATGTGTTTTAGGAGGGACTCGGTAAGAGATAATTTGAATCATGGGAGTGGTTTCTCCCATACTGTTCTCATGGTAGTGAATAAATCTCACGAGATCTGACGGTTTTATCAAGGGCTTTTGCTTTTGCATCTTTCTCATTTTCTCTCGTCACTGCCATGTGAGAAGTGCCTTCCATCTCTGGCCATGATTCTGAGGCTTCCCCAATCATGTGGAACTGTAAGTCCAATTAAACCTTTTTTCCTTCCCAGTCTCAGGTATGTCTTTAACAGCAGCACGAAAAGAGACTAATACAGTGGGAATTAAAATTTCTAGGTGCAGGTCCCCAATGCTGCCATTTAAGATCTGTAGAATCTTGGATAATCTACTTACACTCTGTGGACTTGAGTTTTCTCATATGTAAAATATGTGTATTGAACTAAATGCCCTCTATTTTCTTTATAGTTGTAGAAGTCCATCTCTAAGTTGGTTGGGGATGGTAGCTTATACCTGTAATCCCAGTGTTTTGGAAGGCCGAGGCAGGAGAATTTCTTGAACTCAGAAGTTTGAGATTAGCCTGGGCAGCATAGCAAGGGCTCATTTCTACCAAAAATTGAAAAAACTATTAGTCAGGCATGGTGGCACATGCATGAATTCTTAGCTACTCCAGAAGCTAAGGTAGGAGGATCGCTTGAGCCCAGGAGTTTGAGGCTGCAATGACCTATGATTGTACCACTGCCTGTGTGACAAAATAAAACCTGTATCAAAAAAAAAAAAAAAAAAAAAAAAAAAAAAAAAAAAAAAAAAAAAAAAGAAGAAGAAGAAGTCTAAATATAAAACTGAAATAAAGTGAATGTGTTCCAGAACGCATGAAACTTTAAAGACCTTTGGGTTGTGTATTCTCATACTGATTTTATTCTCAAAGCTTATTAAAACAAGATACCTTATTCAGTGAGTTAAACATTTACATATAAGACAAATGTGTAATTACACAGAATTTCGTGAATATTTTGATGTTTCAAATGTATTAAAATTTCTTCCTTTCTATTTAGATACTTCAAAAATAATTATCTGTAAAACCTATTAATTTCAAATTTACTCATCAGTGAAAAGAAACAAACCCACCCATAATTGTGCCTTGACAAATGATGAAAAATATTTTAAAATTGGATGTTGAACACGAATAGAACATTGTTTTTTGTGCACATTTAAGCAATTGTTTTTTATTTATAATCATGTGAAAATATGAAACTGTTTGAAAATGTTTAATCCTTTGAGCACGTGTCTCATGGAAAAGCCATGTACTTTCAGAATACTCTCATAATTTTATTAGGAACAACCTTTATTTTTGTTTTTCCATTTATCTCCTACAAAACAATTTATGAAATGTTTAAGCAAATGATCTAAGATAGCAAAATAATGCTGTTACACCTGAATAGGTGCCCTCTAGGGTGAATCAATTCTAAATATTAAAGTATGTTGAATTGAAAGAATATCACATGATAACCATTTAGTGTAGATAATCAAGGCAGATTATATACACCAGCAACAAACATGAAAACTGAAATTAAAAACACCGTTTACTTTGATTCCAAAAATAAAAAACCTGGTATTAACATAGAAAAACATATATAGGATCTGTGGTAGAAATTACAAAATGCTAATGAAAGAAATGAAATAACATAAATGCAGAGGCATATTATGGTCATAAATTGGAAGACTCAACATAGTTAACATGTAAATTCTCAATTCTCCCCAAATTGATCTGTAGGTTTGATGTAATGCCTATCAAAATCTCTGAACGATTTTTGGTAGACATTGAGAAGCTTACTCTAAAAATATGTGAAAGGTAAAATAGAGTAGCTAAAATAGCTAACATTGTGCCCAAGAATTAATTTTTTAATCCTCACTCTCTCCCACCCTACCACGTTTGTAGCCTCCAATGTCTATTATTCCACTCTGTGTGTCCACATGAATCCTTTGTTTAGCTTTCACTTATAAGTGAGAGCATGCAGTATCTTTCTGTCTCCAAGTTATTTTACTTAGGAGAAAGACTTCCAGCTTCAATCATGTTGCTGAAAAGGATATTATTTCATTCTTCAATATAGCAGGATAGTATGTCATAATGTTTGTGTGTGTGTGTGTGTGTGTGTGTGTGTGTGTGTGTAATAGTCTGTGAGATATATATACACACCCACACACACACTCATATATTTATATTCCATATGTGTATATAGTTATCTTTATCTAAACATCCATTGATACACACTTAGGTTTAGTCCATATCTCGGCTATTGTAAGTAGTTTTGTAATTAACATATGAATATAGGTGTCTTTTTGATATAATTTTTTTTCCTTTGGGCAGATAGTCAATAGTGGAAATGTTGTATCAACTGGTAGTTATATTTTTAGTTCTTTGAGAAATCTCCAGCTGTTTTCCATAGAAGTGGTACTAATTTACATTCTCACTTTTAGTGTATGAGTTCCCATTTCTCCACATCCTTTCCAATATTTGTTGGTTTTTGACTTTTCGATAACAGCCTTTCTGACTGGTGTGAGATGGCACCTCATTGTGGCTTTGATTTGCATTTCTGTGATAATTAGTGACATTGAGCATTTTTACAAATGCTTGTTTACACTTGTATGTCTTTTTTTAGAAAAATGTCTGTTCATATCCTTTGCCTGGTTTTTAATAGGATTGTCTGTTTTACTCTTGTCGAGATGTTTGTGTTTCTTGTAGATTCTGAATATTAGCCTTTTGTCAGATTCGTAGCATGTAAATATTTTCTCCCATTCGGTAAGTTGTCTATTTATTGTTTCTTTTGCTATGTAGAAGCTTTTTAATTTAATTAAATCCAATCTGTTTATCTTTGTTTATATTGCATTTGATTTTGAAGACTAGGTCATAAATTCTTTGCCTAAGACAATGTCCAGAAGAGTTTTTCCTAGGTTTTCTTCTGTGATGTTCACAGGTCTTACATTTAAGTATTTAATCCATCTTGAGTTAGTTTTTTATATAGAGATATGGATTCAGTTTAATTTTTTTGTATAAGGCTCTTAAAATGGACCACTTTAAAAAAAGTTTTCACAGATTTTCAGTTAGCATAAATGATTTTTATTATCATCATGTTACTTAAATATAAACAAACATAAACCATATTAAATCAAAGAATGAAATAATAAGAAGAAAACTGAATCCACAATAAGATGCCATCTCACACCAGTTAGAATAGCTGTTACTAAAAGTTAATAAATAACAGATGCTGGCTAGATTTCAGTGAAAAAGAAAGCATATGCGCTATTAATAGAAGCATAAATTAGTCAATCATTCTGGAAGACAGTGTGGCAATTCCTCAAAGACCGAAAAACAGAAATATCATTAGACTCAGCAATCCTATTACTGGGTATATACACTAAGCAATATAAATTGTTCTATCCTAAAGTCGCATGCACACATATATTCATTGCAACACTATTCACAATAGCAAAGACGTGGGATCAACCTGAATGTTCATCAATTATAGACTGGATAAAGAAAATGTGGTACGTGTATGTGATAGAATATTATGCAGCCATAAAACTGAGATCACAGATGGCTGAAAAACAATATCTCTGGCTTACAGCTCCCAGTGAGATCGATGCAGAAGTGGGTGATCTCTGCATTTCCAACTGAGGTACTTGGTTCATCTCATCGAGATTGGTTAAACAGTTGGTGGAGCCACGGAGCACCAGCCAAAACAGGGTGGGTTGTTACCACACCTGGGAAGGGCAAGAGGTAAGGGGATTTCAGTCTCCTAGCCAAGGGATGTCGGGAGAGTCTGTACTGAGGACGGTGCATTCTGGCCCAGATACCGTGCTTTTCCCACAGTCTTTGCAACCGGCAGACCAGGAGATTCCCTCCAGTGCCTATGCCATTCCCTCCAGTGCCTAGTGCCCTGGGTTTTAAGCACAGAAGTGGGTGGCCATTTGGGCAGACAGTAAGCTAGTGGAAGAAGTTGTTTTTTCATACCCCAGAGGCACCTGAAACACCAGCGAGACAGAACCGTTTACTCCCCTGGAAAAGGGGCTGAAGCCAGGGAGCCAAGTGGTCTAGCTCAGTGGATCCAATACCCATGGAGCCTAGCAAGCTAAGATTCACTGGCTTGAAATTCTCCCTACAAGCACAGCAGTCTCCGGTCGACCTGGGATGCTCAAATTTGGTGGGGGGAGGGGCTTTTGCCATTGCTGATGCTTGAGTAAGTATTTTTCCCCTGACAGTGTGAACAAAGGTGCCTGCAAGTTAGAACTGGACGAAGCTCACCACAGCTTAGCAAGGATGCTGCCGCCCCATTGCCTCTCTAGATTCCTATCTGGGCAGAGCATCTCTGAAAAAATGGCAGCAGCCTCAGTCAGGGACTTATAGATAAATATAATAGAAAATCTAGAGAAAATGAATAAATTTTTTGACACATAAAACCTCCTGAGACTGAACCAGGAAGGAATCAAACCCCTAATAGACCAATAACAAGTTCTAAAATTGAGACAGCAATTAATAGCCTACCAACCAAAAAAAAAGTCCAGGACCAGATGGATTCACAGCCAAATTTTACCAGAGATACAAAAGAGACTGGGTACCATTCCTCTTGAAACCGTTCCAAGTAATAGAAAAAGAGGGAATTCTCCCTAACTCATTTTATGAAGCCAGCATCATCCTGATACCAAAACCCAGTAGAGGCACAACAACAACAAAAATTTTAGACCAATATCCATGATGAACATCGATGCCAAAATCCTCAGTAAAATACTAGCAAACCAAACCCAACAGCACATCAAAAAGCTCATCCATTACCATCAAGTTGGCTTCATCCCTGGGATGCAAGTCTGGTTCCACATAGATAATAAATGTAATCCGTCACATAAACAGAACTAAATGAAAAATAACACATGATTATTTCAACAGATGCAGAAAAGTCCTTCAATAAAACTCAGCAGCTATTCATGCTAAAAACTCTCAATAAAATAAGAATTGACAAAAAGTATTTTAAAATAATAAGAGCCATTTATGACAAACCTACAGCCAATACCATACTGAATGGGCAAAAATTGAAACCATTCCATTTGAAAACTGACACAAGACAAGGATGACCTCTCTCACCACTCCTATTCAACATACTATTAGAAGTACTGGCAAGGGCAATCAGGCAAAAGGCAGAAACAAATGTTATTCAGTTAAGGAAAAATAAAGTCAAATTGTCTCTGTTTGCAGATGACGTGATTGTATATTTAGAAAATCCCATCGTCTCAGCCCAAAATATCCTTAAGCTGATAAGCAACTTCAGCAAAGCCTCAGGATACAAAATCAATGTGCAAAAATTGCAAACGTTCTTATACAACAATAATAGACAGAGAGCCAAATCATGAGTGAATTCCCATTCACAACTGGCGCAAAGAGAATAAAATACTAAGATTACAACTTACAAGAGATATGAAGGATATCTTTAAGGAGAACTACAAACCACTGCTCAAGGAAATAAGGGAGGATAGAAACAAATGGAAAAACAGTTCATGCTCATGGATGCAAAGAATCAATATCATGAAAATGGCCATACTGCCCAAAGTAATGTATAGATTCAATGCTATTCCCATCAAGCTACCATTGATTTTCTTCACAGAATTGGAAAAAACATTACTTTAAATTTCAGATGAAACCAAAAAAGAGGCCGCATAGCCAGTACAATCCTAAGCTAAAAGAACAAAGCTGGAGGCATCATGCTACGTGACTTCAAATTATACTACAAGGCTGCAGTAACCAAAACAACATGGTACTTGTACCAAAACAGAGATATAGACCAATGGAACAGAACAGAGTCCTCAGAAGTAACATCACACATCTACAGCATTCTGATCTTTGAGAAACCTGATAAAAACAAGCAATGGAGAAATGATTCCCTATTTAATAAACGGTGTTGGAAAAACTAGCTAGCCATATGCAGAAAGTTGAAACTAGATCCCTTCGTTACACATTACACAAAAATTAACTGAAGATGGATCAAAGACCTAAATGTAAGACCTACAATCATAAAAACCCTAGGAGAAAACCGAAGCAATAAAATTTAGGACATAAGCACGGACAAAGACTTCGTGACTAAAACACCAAAAGCAATTGCAACAAAAGTCAAAATTGACAAATGGGATCTTATTAAACTAAAGAGCTTCCACACAGGAAAAGAAACTATCATCAGCGTGAACAGGCAATTTACAGAATGGGAGAAAATTTCTGCAATCTATCCATCTGACAAAGGGCTAATATCCAGAATCTACAAAGATCTTAAACAAATTTACAATAAAAAAAACAACATCAAAAACTGGGCAAAACATATGAACAGACACTTCTCAAAACAAGACATATATACAGGCAACCAACATATATAAGGAAAGCTCATCATCACTGATCATTATAGAAATGCAAATCAAAACCACATTGACATACTATCTCATGCCATTTAGAATGGTGATCATTAAAAAGTCAGGAAACAACAGATGCTGGAGAGGATGTGGAGAAATAGGAACGTTTTTATGTTGTAAGAAAGTAAATTAGTTAAACCATTGTGGAAGATAGTGTGGTGATTCCTCAAAGATCTAGAAATAGAAATACCATTTGACACAGCAATCCCATTACTGGGTACATACCCAAAGGAATATAAAACTTTCTATGATAAAGACACATGCACATGTATGTTTATGGCACCACTGTTCACAATAGCAAAGGCTTGGAACCAACCCAAATGCCCAACAATGATAGGCTGGATAAAGAAAACGTGGCACACATACACCATGAAATACTATGCAGACATTGAAAAAGATGAGTTCATGTCATTTGCAGACACATGGATGAAGCTGGAAACCATCATTCTTATCTAACTAACACAGAAACAGAAAACCAAACACCACATGTTCTCACTCATCAGTGGGAATTGAGCAATGGGAACACATGGATACTGGGAGGGGAACATCACATGCCGGGGCCTGTAGGGGGGTNTTGCAGACACATGGATGAAGCTGGAAACCATCATTCTTATCTAACTAACACAGAAACAGAAAACCAAACACCACATGTTCTCACTCATCAGTGGGTGTTGAACAATGAGAACATATGGGTACTGGGAGGCAAACATCACACACCAGGGCCTGTTGGGGGGGTGGGAGTCTAGGGGAGGGATAGCATTAGGAGAAATACCTAATGTAGATGACAGGGTAATGGATGCCGCAAACCACCATGGCACGTGTATACCTATGTAACAAACCTGCACATTCTGTATTTGTAGCCCAGAACTTAAAGAATAATACACATGAATAAATAAATAACAGACAGTTGGTGAGAGAAAATTCCCAGGAAATGTGGAGAAGAATAGTCTATTGTGCAAACAGGCCTGGTGGCTCACTCCTGTAATCCCAGTACTTTGGGAGGCTGAGACAGGAGGATTACATTAGCCCTGGTGTTCAAGGCCAGTCATAATAGCATAGCAAGACCCCATTTCTACAAAAAAATTCAAAAATTAGTCGAGTGCTATGGCGCACATCAGTAGTCCCAGCTACTCAGAAGGCTGAGGCAGGATGATGGTTTGTCCCCAGGAGGTAGAGGTTGCAGTGAACTGTGATCATGCACTGCGTTCAGCCTGTGAGACAGAGAAAGATGCTGTCTCAAAAACAAACAAACACAAACAAACAAATAAATAATAAAAATTTGAGATCATGTCCTTTGCAGGGACTTGGATGGAACTGGAGGTCATTATCCCTAGCAAACACGGGAACAGAAAACCAAATAACACATGTTCTCACTTGTAAATGGGAGCTAAATGATGAGAACACATGGACACATAAAGGGAAACAACACACACTGGAGCCTATCAGAGGATGGGGTGTGGAGGGTGCAGGGTGGGAGGAGGGAGAGAATCAGGAAAAACAAGTAATAGGTATCAGGCTTGATATCAGTGTAACATAATAATTTGTAAAACAAATCCCCCTCACACAAGTTTACTTATTTAACAAACCTGCTTATGTACCCTTGAACTAAAGAAAAAGAAAACCAATATAATTTAAATTAGAAAATAGGTAAGATGGCTGCATAATATTCCATGGTGTATATGTGCCACATTTTCCCTGGTTTGTGGGGACATGGATGAACCTGGAAACCATCATTCTCAGCAAACTGACAGAGGAGCAGAAGATCAAACACCGCATGTTCTCACTCATAGGCG
>NW_016108071.1:49165-56605 GCF_001604975.1 Cebus imitator | reverse complement strand
GGGAGAAATGCCACACGTAGGTGATGGGGAGGAAGGCAGCAAATCACACTGCCATGTGTGTTCCTATGCAACAATTTTGCATGTTCTTCACATGTACCCCAAAACCTAAAATACAATAAAATAAATAAATGGGAAAAAAAAAAAAGAAAATAGGTAAGATGAAGCATATTGTTTGCCTAGGCCTAAATTTCTGATAGTGAACTGAACAATAGAAGTATATATTAATGATTTTTGTCTTTTTACCCATCATCTTTATTCTTCTGCTATTTTGTACATACAGAACTATCATTCAAGTCATGGTAAATGTTGTGTGTATGTGTTGTTTTCCTCTCCCTCTTTTTTTTGGTGGTGGCATCCCACGTTTATTTTCAGAAATGCCCCTCCCTCTCTCTGTGTGATCTTAAACAAACTGTGAATCATAGTGTTTCAAAGCTGCTGGTTATGGTGTGGGCACGTTACATAAACTGAACCAATCAGTGTGGCTTGTCTGAAAATTTGGCTAAGTAGAAGGTCACAAGGATTAAGTTAGTTAAATTCGAGTGTACATTGTCTACATTGTTATATGGCAAATGCAATATAAATTGTGTTATCTTTGGAATTTTCTTTGTCCTTGCACATGCTGACGTTTGGTTGCTCAGCGTTTTCTTTCTTTTTTTTCTCTACTTGTATTTTCAGTTCAGGGGTGCATGTGCAGGTTTGTTACATGGGTAAATTGCATGTTGCTATGGTTTCTCAGATTCTCATTTGATTCTGTGAGAGACCCATTATCCTCACAATAGATTCTTCTTTTGCTTAAGTTAGCCAGAGTTGATTTCTATTATTCACAATTAAATAACACAAATGATATAGAAACTGGTTCTAAAAAGTATCTTGTAGGCAAAATAATCTAAAGGAAACTTAGAGTATTTAAAATTGCTTATCTAGCTGAGATGAGGAATAAGATTGTGAGACACTCATTTATATTCCAGCTTACAGTATGTAGCAATAAAACAGCTAGTTAATTTATTGTATATGGTGACCTAAAACCAAGTACTCGCTGAAAGGAAACATCTAGGACATTTGTCATGGAATAATTTCAAGAAAATGAGAAACACTGAAACTCCACAATATTTTGGTTACTTCTGATGATATGGATGATTTAATGAAAGACAACTAATATCTTAAATCCTGAGATTTTCACCTCAAAAAGAAGAATGAATTTCAGAGTGTTTTTGAAACTACCTGAAACTGTAGGGCTGAGATTGCTAACAATAGAACTCCAAGTCAGATTGTGTTAATTAAATTAAAATACCATTTAAATTATCAATCCTCTTTGGTTCCTATATAGAAGTTCAGAAATTACTTAGAAAAGATTGGTATCCTGACAAAAAGAATAGCCATATTTGCTTGATTTTAGAGGACTTAGAGAATTGCAAACTTCCCCAACCCTCTGATACTTTCCTTACAATGTCTACGTTGGCTGGAGAAGTGGTACCTTACTTGAACTAAAGCTGCTCTGACCAAAGAAGGTAAATTGATAACTACAGAAAAGGCCACCTTGTCTGTTGGGTTGTTAAATATCTTCTGCTGCAGATCTAACTTTCAGATGAGCATTTATATGGAACTTGAGTATTCTATGACTCTGAACCTATTTGGAGAAGTTAATCCTCTGACTCTTCAATTAGTCTTATCACCAGTTGTATTTCTTCCAAATCTCTTTTGTGGTCAGAACATTAATCACTGCCTATGAATTAGTGTATATTCTGACCTTAGGTTATCTTTCCTTCTAGGCTAAGTATACAGAATGACATATTGCTTAAAGCTCTGCCCATTGTGGGGCTTTCTCTTCTTTGCTGGACTTGTCTCCTGAGTGTGTCCATGATGCCATATCTGTCAACCTTTGGCAGGCATTATTATGTAGAACCATATATGTGAAAACAATCTCATCTTAGGTGAAAACTTTATGCGGCCACAGATAAAAATCGAGTGAGAGACAATAGTGCGGCAGAAGCAAGTATTCTAAAAAGTGTAAGCAAACTGTGTGTGCAACTTATTTGGGGCTTTATGGCCTGCGTGGGATAAGTATCTGATGTAAAGCCTTCATTTGATAATGGAGTAGTACTTTTTGGCTATGTGGATTTGATTCCATATAATTCATAACGGGTAATTCAGGTCATGTGGTCAGCTGAAGAGAAATCTTGAACATTCCGTTTTTTCAGTCTTCACCAGAATTCAGTAGCAAATCAGAATCTGTCTTCTTTTTCAACTGGGCACAATTTATTTCTTTTTCCTGCCTAATCTATCTGTCCTGAACTTCTAGTACTATGCTGAATAACAGTGGTAACAATGGACATCTTTGTCATGTTCCAGATCTTAGAGGAAACACTTTCAATATTTATCCATTCAATAAAATAACAATGTTAGCTGTGGGTTTCTTCTATATGACCTCTATTATTTCAAGATGTCTGTTTTTCTGTATTCAGTTTGTTGAGAGCTTTTCTCACTAAGAGATGTTGAATTTATATTAAGTGCTTTTTTAGGCTGTATTAAATTGATCATATGGTTTTTGTTCTTTTTTCTGTTAACATAATGTATCACATTTATTGGTTTATGAGTGTTCAGTCACCTTTGCATCCTAGAGATTGATTCTACTTGATCATGGTAAATTATCTTTCTAATGTGATATTGAATTAAGTTTGCTAGTATCAATTGCAACAAAGCCAAAAATTGGCAAGTGAGATCTAATTAAACTGAAGAGCTTCCACACAGCAGAAGAAACTATCAGCAGAATAACACACAACCTACAAAAAGGGAGAAAACATTTGTAAATAATGCATTTGTTATATAGTTTACATATATAACAAACCTGCATTGATATCCCTGAACTTAAAGGTTTAAAAATAAGTTTGTTCTATTTTACTGAGGATTTTGTATCTATGTTTATAAGTAATATTTATTGGCCTGATGTTTTCCTTTTTTGTTATGTTCTTGTCTAGTTTTGGTATCAAAATAATGCTGGAATCACAGAATGAGCTTGGAAGTGTTCTCTTCAACATTTTTTAAGAGCTTGACTACACTTGGCATTAGGTATTCTTTAAATGTTTGGTAGAATTCAGTGGTAAAGCCGTCAATCAGATCCTGGTTTTATTGTTTTTTTGTTTTTAATGAAAGACATTTTATTACAGCTCCAATCTCTTTAATCATTATTGGTTTGTTGAGGTTATCTATTTCTTCATGGTTCCAACTTAGTGTGCCCAGGAATTTATTTCTTCTAGCTTTCCCAATGTGCTGGTATATTGTTGTTCATCATAGTTTCTAATCTTTCTTTGTATTACTGTGGTCACAGTTGTTATGTCTTCTTTTTTTGTTTCTGATTTAATTTATTTGGGCCTTCTTTCTGTCTTTTTTTAAAATATCTAACTAAAGATTTGTCAATTTTTTTTCTTTTCAGATAAACGGATTTTATATTGTTAATCTTTTGTGTTGTTTTCTACTTAGTCTCAATTTAATTTATTTCTGCTCTGACCTTGATCATTTCTTTTTCTTTCTACTAATCTTGGGTTTGATTTATTCTAGTTTCATAGTTTTTTGAAATGAAATTTTAGGTTGTTTATTTGAAGTATTTCTTTTTTTATTTAGCTGTTTATTGCTAAAAACGTATCTCTCACTACTGCTTTTGCTGTGGCCCACAGACTTTACTATGTTGTACTTCCATTTTTATTTATTTCAGGAAAACATTAAATTTTCTTTTTAATTCCTTTCTTGACTCAAAAATTGTTCAGGAGCAACTTGTTTAATTTTCATGTGTTTTTGTATTTTCCACAATTCCTCTTGTTATTGATTTCTAGTTTTATTTTATTGTGGTCAGAAAAGATACTTGATATAATTTGTACTTCTTAAAATTTATTGAGATTTGTTTTCTGGCCTAAGACATGATCCATTCTGGAGTATGCTCCCCTTGCTGATGAAAGTACTGTGTATTCTTTGGCAGCTGGCTAAAATGTTCTGTAAATGTCAGTTAAGCCTATTTAATCTAGAATGTATGTTAATGCTGATGTTTCCTTGTTGATTTTCAGTGTAAATTGTCTGTTCACCACTGAGAGTGGGGAGTTGAGATCCCTAACTTTATTTCATTGAAGTCAATTTCTCCCTTTAGAGATAAAAATATTTGCTTTATATATATGGGTACTCCAGTGTTGGATGCATATATATTTAGAATTAGTATATAATCTTGCTGGCGATCAATCTAAGATGGCCAAATAGGAACAGCTCTGAATTGCAGTTCCCAGCAAAAACATAGAGGATGAGTGATTACTGCATTTCCAAACATATTTTTACTGCCCACAGACCAGGAGATTCCCGGGCAGAAAAGTGCCCGGAGTCTCCAGAATGGCTGTTTCAGCTGGCACAGTGGGTCTCCACACAAAAACTTACACAAATCTGGGCATGGTTTCAACTGACAACTGGAACGCCTGGGAGACAGAGTTGCCCATTCAACTGAAAAAAAAACGGGACTGAAACAGGGAGCCAGGTGATCTGGCTCTGCTGGTCCCACCCCTACAAAGACCAGCAATCTGAAACGTTCTGGATTGAGTTTCACAGCAAGCACAGCTGGACCTGGAGTGGTCCAGCTCTGTAGGGGGAAGGGCATCCACCATTACTGAGGCAGTCCTCCACTATCGAGGCAGTCTGCCATTACTGAGGCAGTCACCATTACCCAGGCAGTCTGCCATTAGAGAGGCAGTCCACTGTTACTGAGGCAGTTCTAACTATACCCCTATAAATAAAGCTGCAAGGAAGTTCATGCTGCAGCTGGGCAGAGCCCACAGCAGCTCAGCAATGCATCTGCTGGCACACTGTGACTAGGATACCTCCTCGCTGGGCAGGGCATCTCTGAAAAAAGTCAGCAGAATGACAGGAACTTTTACATAAAGCCCCACCTTCCCAGGACAGAGCGCCCGGGAAAAAAAGGCAGTTACAAGTTCCACTGCAGCAGACTAAATTATACCTGCCCAGCAGCTCTGAACAGAAGAATGGAGCTCACAGCTCAGCACTTGAGCTCCTATAAGGGACAGACTGTCTCCTCAAGCAGCTCCCTGACCCCCATATAACCAAAGAGACACCTCATAAAGGAGAGCTAAGGCTGACATCTGGAGGGTATCCTTCTGTGACAAAGATAACAGAAGAAGAAACTAGTAGCAACCCTTACTGTTCTACAGCCACTGCAGGTGATCCGCAGGGAAGCAGGGACTGGGGTGGACCTCCAGCAGTCCTACAGCAGGGTGGCCTGACTGTTAGAAGAAAAACTAAGAAACAGAAAGAAATAACTTCATCAGCAACAAAATGTTGTCAGCTCAGAGACCCCTGAAAGTCACCAACCACAAAGACCACAGGTAGATAAATCCAGAAAGGTGGGAAGAAACCAGCACAAAAAGGATGAACATACCCAAAACCAGAATGACTCTCCTCCTCCAAGTAATCACCACTCCTCACCAGCAAGGGAACAAGACTTGATGGAGAATGAGTCTGATGCATTGACAGAAACAGGCTTCAGAAGGTGGGTAATAACAAACTTCTCTGACCTAAAAGATCATGTTCTAAACCAAGGAAAAGAAACTAAGAACCTTGAAAAAAGGTTTGACAAAATGTTAACAAGAATAAACAGCTTAGAGAGGAATATAAATGAATTAATGGAGCTGAAAAACTAAATACGAGAACTTCATGAAGCATACACAAGTTTCAATAGCTGAATCAGCCAAGAAGAAGAGAGATTGAAGGTCAACTCAATGAAATAAAATGAGAAGGCAAGATTAGAGAAAAAAGAGCGAAAAGAAATGAACAAAGCCTTCAAGAAATATGGGATTATGTGAAAAGACCTAATCTACATTTAATAGGTGTACCTGAATATGACGGAGAGAATGAATTCAAGCTGGAAACACTCTTCAGGATATTATCCAGTAGAACTTTCCCAAACTAACAAAGCAGGTCAACATTCAAGTCCAGGAAATACAGAGAACACCACAAAGATATTCCTGAAGAAGAGCAACCCCAAGGCACATAATCATCAAATTCATCAGGGTTGAAATGAAGGAAAAAATGCTAAGGGCAGCCAGAGAGAAAAGTCTGGTTACCCACAAAGGGAAGAGCATCAGACTCACAGTGGATCTCTCAGCAGAAATCCTACAAGCCAGAAGAGGGTGGGGGCCAATATTTAACATCTTTAAAGCAAAGAACTTTCAACCTAGAATTTCATATCCAGCCAAATTTAGCTTAATAAGTGAATGAGAAATAAAATCCTTTATAAACAAGCAATTGCTCAGAGATTTCATCACTACCAGGCCTGCTTTACAAGAGCTCCTGAAAGAAGCACTGAACATACAAAGGAACAACCAATACCAGCCACTCCAAAAACGTACCAAATGGTAAAGAGCATCAACACAAAGAAGAAACTCTGTCAACTAATGGGCAAAACAACCAGCTAGAATCAAAATGACAGGATCAAATTCACACATAACAATATTAACCTTAAATGTAAATAGGCTAACTGCCCCAATCAAAAGGCACAGACTGGCAAATTGGATAAAAAGTCAAAACCCATCAGTGTGCAGTATCCAGAAAACCCATCTCACATGCAAGGATACACAAAGGCTCAAAATAAAGGGATGGGGGAAGATGTACCAAGAAAACGGAGAGGAGGATTTGCAATACTAGTCTCTGATAAAATAGACTTTAAACCACCAAAGATCAAAAGAGACAAAGAATGGCATTACATAATGGTAAAAGAATCAATGCAACAAGAAGAGTTAATGATATGAAATATATATGTGCCCAGTACTGGAGCACCCAGATACATAAAGTAAATTCTTAATGAACTACAAAGAGACCTAGACTCCCACACAATAATAATGGGAGACTTTAACACTACACTGTCAATATTAGACATATTGACGAGACAGAAAATTAACAAGGATATCCAGGACTTGAACTCAGACCTGGACCAAGTGAACCTAATAAACATTTACAGAACTCTCCACCCAAATCCACAGAATATACATTCTTCTCAGCACCACATCACACCTACTTTAAAATTGACCACATAATTGGAAGTAGATCACTCCTCAGCAAATGCAAAAGAATGGAAATCATAACAGACAATCTCTCAGATCACAGTGCCATCAAATTAGATCTCAGGATTAAGAAACTAACTCAGAACCACACAACTTCATGGAAACTGAACAACTGGCTCTTGAATGTTGACTGGATAAACAATGACATGAAGGGAGAAATAAAGATATTCTGTGAAACCAATGAGAATGAAGACATAACATACCAGAATCTCTAGGACACATTTAAAGCAGTGTCTAGAGGAAAATTTATAGGAATAAATGCCCACATGAGAAACAAGGAAAGATCTAAAATCGACACACTATCATCAAAATTGAAGGAACAAGAGGAGCAAAA
>NW_016108071.1:0-48066 GCF_001604975.1 Cebus imitator | reverse complement strand
AAAAAAAAAAAAAGAAATAAAGAGTATTCAATTAGGAAAGGAGGAAGTCAAATTATCTCTACTTGCAGACAGCAAGATTGTGTATTTAGAAGACTTCATCATCTCAGCCCAAAATCTCCTGAAACTGATCAGCAACTTCAACAGAGTCTCAGTGCACAAAATCAATGTGCAAAAATCACAAGCATTCCTATACACCAATAACAGACTTAAAGAGAGCCAAATGAAGAACAAACTGCCTTTCACAATTGCTATAAAGAGAATAAAATACCTAGGAATACAACTGACAAAGGATGTAAAGGGCCTCTTCAAGGAGAATGACAAACCACGGCTCAATGAAATAAGAGAGGACACAAACAGATGGAAAAACATTTCATGCTCATGGTTAGAAAGAATCAATAGAGTGAAAATGGTCATACTGCCCAAAGTAATTTATAGATTCAATGCTATCCATATCAAGCTGCCAATGACCTTCTTCCCAGAACTGGATAAAAACACCTTAAACTTCATATGGAACCAAAAAAGAGCCCACATAACCAAGTCAATTCTAAGCAAAAAGAACAAAGCTGGAGGCATCATGCTACTGGACTTCAAACTATACTACAAGGCTACAGTAATCAAAACAGCATGGTACTGGTACCAAAAGAGATATAGAACAATGGAACAGAAGAGAGGCCTCAGAGGCAACACCACACATCTACAACCATCTGATCTTTGACAAACCTGACAAAAACAAGCAATGGGGAAAGGATTCCCTGTTTAATAAATGGTGGGAAGACTGGCTAGCAGTGTGCAGAAAGCAAAAACTGGACTCCTTCCTGACACCTTACACTGAAATTAACTTCAGATGAATTAAAGACTTAAACATAACACCTAACACCATAAAAACCCTAGAAGAAAACATAGGCAAAACCATCCAGGACATGGGCATAGGCAAGGACATTATGAATAAAACACCGAAAGCATTGGCAACTAAAGCCAAAATACACAAATGGGATCTTACTAAATTCCAGAGCTTCTGCATAGCAAAAGACAATCATTAGAGTGAACTAGCAACCAACAGAATGGGAAAAAATTTTTGCAATCTACCCATCTGACAAAGGACTTATATCCAAAATCTACAAAGAACTAAAACAGATTTACAAGAAAAAAACAAACAAACCCGTTCAAAAGTAGGCAAAGGATATGAACATACACTTTTCAAAAGAAGACATATATGAGGCCAAGAAACATATGAAAAAGTGCTCATCATCACTGGTTGTTAGAGAAATGCAAATCAAAGCCACATTGAGATACCATCCCACATCAGTTAGAATGGCGATCTTTTAAAAAACTGGAGACAACAGATGCTGGAGAGGATGTAGAGAAATAGGAGCAATTTTACACTGTTGTGGGAGTGTAAATTAGTTCAACCATTGTGGAAGACAGTGTGGCGATTTCTCAAGGACCTAGAAATAGAAATTCCATTTGACCCAGCAGCCCCATTACTGGGCATATATCCAAAGGATTATAAATCATTCTATTATAAGGACACATGCACACGAATGTTCATTGCAGCACTGTTTTCAATAGCAAAGACTTGGAACCAACCCAAATTCCAGATAGACTGGACAGGGAAAATGTGACATATATACACCATGGAATATCATACAGCTATAAAAACGATGAGTTCGTATCCTTTTAAGGCACATGGATGAATCTGGAAACCATCATTCTCAGCAAAGTGACACAAGAACAGAAAATCAAACATCACATGTTCTCACTCATAGGTGGGTGTTGAACAATGAGAACACATGGACACAGAGGGGAGCATCACACACTGGGATCTGTCGGGGTGATTAGGGGAGGGACAGTGGGTTGTAGGGAGTTGGGGAGAGATAACATGGGGAGCAATGCCAGATACAGGTGATGGGGATGGAGGCAGCCAACCACATTGCCATGTATGTGCCTATGCAACAATCCCGCATGTTCTTCATATGTACCCCAGAACCTAAAATGCAACTCTCTCTCTCTCTCTCTCTCTCTATATATATATATATATATATATATGAAGATTAATAAAAAATAATCTTGCTAAATTGACTTTTTTTGTTATTATGTATTGGCCTTCTTAGTCTCTCTTTGCAGTATTTTATTTGTAGTCTTTTTTTTTTCTCATAAGCATAGCTATTCCTGCTTTTTTGGGTTTACAGTTGCATGGAATATACTTTTCTACTCCTTCACTTTTGGTCTATATGTGTCTTTATAGGTGAAGTGGGTTTCTTGTAGGCAGTATATAGTTGGGTCCTGTTTCTTCACCCATTCAGTCCCCATATGCCTTTTAATTGAAGAATTTAGTTCATTTCCATTCAGTGCTATTATTGACAGATAAAGACTTACTACTGCCATTTTTTTGTGCTTGTTTTCTGGTTGTTTTGTAGCCTCTCTCTTCCCTTCCTACTGTCGTTTGTGGTGTGTGATTCTGCCTGATAGTATGTTTTAATTAGTTGCTTTTTATTTTTAGTGCATCTATTATAGGTTTTTATATTGTGGTTACCATGAGGTTTGCAAAAACATTTCACAGATATAGCAAAATATTTTAAAGAGATCACAATTTATTTTAGATCACAGATAAAATAATAGAAACAAAGCAAAAACTGAAAAAACTCTCCACGTTTTTACTTTATTCCCCCCATATTTTGACTTATGTTGTCTCAATTTACATATTTCTACATTTTCTATCTCTTAACAGATTGCTGTAGGTATTTTTGTTTTTGATAAATTTGTCATTTGTGCTTCATATTAGAATGGATTGCACATAGCAATTTCAGTATTGGAGTATTTTGGACTTGTTTTCTTACTTAATTTTACTAGCAGGTTTTATACTTTTAAATGTGTTCTTTTTGCATGTTAGTGATTTTCTTTTTCAGACTAAAGTATTCACTATAGCATTTCTTGTAAGATGTTTCTGGTGGTGGTGAATTCTCTCAATATTTGTTTTTCGGGGAAAGACTTTATCTCTCCTTAATATTTGAAGGATAGCTACTCTAGACACAGTATTTTTGAATGGCAGGCTTTTTTTGTCTCACCACTTTGAAAATGTTGTCCCACTCTTTCCTGGCAGGTATGCTTTTACAAAGGCTTTAATTATATTTCTTTGTTGTTATCTTAGCTATTGTCTTCAGGCTGGCTTTCCTCATTCACTTGTAAGGGAAGAGAGAATTCTTTGCATCTTAAAATAAGACAAAATGGAAAATAAAAATAAACATGATGAGGTATTTCTTCTGATCTTAAGAAATAGGTACAGCAATTGTATTGAAGAAATAAGACCTAGTATTTGATAGATTATCAGAGTGACTATAGTTTACAATAATGTATTTTGTATTTTAAAATATCTAGAAGAGAAAAATTTGAGTGCTTTTATCATAAGAAAAGACAAATAATTAAGGTACTGGGCATTTCAATGACACTGATTTGATTTTTACAAATACATTAATGTGTGAAATTATCACATCTATCTTGAAAATATATACATATATTATATATTAATAAAAATATAAAAATAAATACAATTTAAAATAACTTTTAGAAGCAACCTAAGAAATAAGATTACCTCAGGTATCCAAAATCTAGTAGGCTCTCTGGTTGCTAATTTAGAACTTACACTATTATTTGACCCAGTGATTATATTAGTGAATATATACCCATATGAAAATAAATTGTTCTATCAAAAATCATGTATACTAGTATATTTTTTTAGAGCACTATTCACAATAGCAAAGACATGAATCAGCCTAGGTGCCCATCATTGGTGAATTGGATAAAGAAAATATGGTACACAAGCACCATGGAGTACTATGAAGCCATGAACAAGAATGAGATAATATATTTTGCAGCAACATGGATACAACTGGAGACCATCATCCTGAGTGAGTTAATGGAGGAAAAGAAAACCAAATATCATATATTCTCATTTATAAGTGGAAGATAAACATTGGGTACTCATGAACATAAAGATGGAAACAATAGACATTCTGGACCACAAGAGGAAGTAGGCAGGGAGGAAAGATATGGGCCAAAAAATTAGCTGTTGAGTACTCTCTTCACTACATAGGTGACAGAATCTTTACCCCAAACCTCAGCATCACACAATATACCCATGTAAAAAACTTGCATATATACTCCTAGTATCCAAAAGTTGAAATTATCTTTAAAAATAACAAATAAAATAAATAAATAAATAAATAAATAAATAAATTTTTACTGGCTGATCATCCAGGGTGGCTTTTTAATGTACATGTTTGTCACCTGGGCTGGGATAATCAGGATAGCTGAGGGACAACCAGGCATCTCTCTCCATATGTGGGCTTCCTAATAGCATGATTATTTCAGGATAGTCAGACTTCTTATAGGTAGGTTGGCTTCCCTCAGAGCACGCATTAAGTGTCCTACTAAAAAGAAAGCAGAAACCACTAATCTTTTTAAATTAGTGGTTTTCAAATGGATGCTATTTTGCGCCAGACGATATTTGACAATGTCTAGAGATAGCATTTAGTTACTCCAACTGGAAAGACAGTGCAACTGACATCTGGTTAGTAGAGGTCAGGTATGCTGCTGGAAACTCTGCAATGTAGAGGATAGCCAAATGCTGAAAATAATTTTTTAAACCCAAATGGCCACAGTGCCAAGTTTGTGAAAACCTGTTTTAAAGTCTAGGCCCAAAGAAAAAGAAATAAAAAGGCATTCAAATTGGAAAAGAGAAAGTCAGTGTATCTTTGTTTGTCATTTATATACTCTTATACCCAGAGAACCCTAAAGACAACTACAAAAGACTCCTAGATCTGACAAATAAATTCAGTAAAGTCTTAGGATACAAAATCAATGTACACAAGTCAATAGTACTGTTATACACCTGACAATAACTAAACTCAGCACCAGATAAAGAACTCAATCTCTTTTACGGTAGCTATAAAAACAATCTAGGAAAATACTTAAACAAGCAGGTTTAAAGATCTCTGTGAGGAGAACTACAAACTACTGCTGAAAGAAATTATAGATGACAGAAGCAGATGGAAATACATCCCATGATCATGAATTGGAAGAATCAATATCATAAATATTACCTAAATGGCCACATTACCCAAAACAACCTAGAGATTAAATGCATTTTCTATCAAAATACCAACATTTTTAAAGGATTAGGGAAAAATACTTTCTAAAACCTATATTGAACCAAAAAAGTATCTTAAGAGCCGAAGATATTCTAAGCAAAAAGAATAAATTTGGAGGCATCACATTATACAACTTTAAACTATACAAGGCTGTAGTAATGAAAACAGCATGGTATAGTATGAAAGTAGACACATAAGTTAATGGAACAGAATAGAGCATCCAGAAATAAAGCCAAATACTTACAACCAAGTAATCTATGAACAAGCATTAAAAAACATAAATTGAGGTAAGGATATGCTATTGAATAAATGATTCTGGGAAAATTGGATAGGCATATGTAGAAGTATAATACTGGATTCCTCTCTTACTGTATAGAAAAATTAACTCAAGATGGAGTAAGCCCTAAATCTAAGGTTTGAGATTATAAAAACTTTAGAAGAAAATGTAAAACAAAACTCTGCACATTGGCCTAGGCAAAGAATTTATGACTAAGACCCCAAAGGCAAATGCAACAAAAACAAATAAATAAATGAAACTTAATTAAACCAAAAATTTATGCATGACAAACAAATAAAATTATTAGAGTAAACAGATAAATTATACAACAAAATACAATATTTTCAAACTGTGTATCTGACAAAGGAATAATATCCAGAATCTACAAGGAATCCAAACAAATAAGCAAGAAAAAGTAAATAATCTCATTAAAATGTGGCCAAAGGATATGAATAGACATTTCTCAAAAGACGATATATGGGCTGCTCTTACACACATGGACAGAGCTGTGTGTGGAGACTCACATTGTGAACGTTTGCACCAGAACTACTGCAGGAATAAACCAGGAAAGCCAAACAAAACAAAACCAAAACACAGACTCCCCTGAAGAAAGTGAATTGGTCCTGCAAGGCCCAGGAGACACCACATATACTGTGAGTACCCAAGAAGTTAATGTGGGAAAAAGGGATCTTCTGCCCCTGAACACACCCTCTCTGGGGAACCTGAAGGTCTAGATCATGGGAGAATATTCTGACCTTATGTGGAACTGAGTCAATTTAGAAAGCGAAGCAAAATATAGGGGTATGGGAAGCAGTGAGAAAAGCCCTGTGGGCTTAGTAGGTCTATTTATGCCTAGTTTCACAGGGGACCTTGGGGAGGGCTATCAGAAGTACTGGGAAAAAAACCACAGGGAGAAGGAAGCTTCCAGCTGAACTTTGTAACAATTCCAACTGAACATGAAGTCTAATTGCCAGAACTCAAGGGATGGCATGATTTCGGTGTGCAGACTCCACAGGTGGGGTGGCATGAAAGCCATTTTGCTTTTGCAGCTGGAAGGTTGGTAGCCTGGGGCAATTTCTAAGCCCTGCTTGCCCACTGCCTGAAAACAGACTCAGTGCTGTTGGGGGAGTATGGTAGGAGTAAGATCAGCCTTTTGGATTGAATGGGAGCTGGGTGAGGGCTGTGACTACTGGCTTTCCTCCCTTCTCTGACAACTTGCATGATACAGTAGAAGCAGCTATAATCATCCTGGGAACATAAATCTATTGACTTGGGAACCCAACCACAATTCCCCACAGCAGCTGCATCAAGACGCACCCAAGAAGAGCCTGAGCTCAGACACTCCTAGCCTTACCCTCACCTCATGATCTTTCTCTCTCTACACACCCTTGTAGCTGAAGACAAAAGGCATATACTCTTGGGAGTTCTAGGGCACAGGTCACCACATGATTCTCCCTATACTACCACAGCTGAGGCTGTCTTGAAAGTGCCACCTCTTTGCAGGAGGCCAACCAGCACAAAATTAATGCATTAAAAATGAACAACCAAAACTAAGGAACCTCACAGAGTCCATTTTAGCCCCCTGCCACCTCCACCAGAGCAGGTGCTGGAATAAATTTCTGAGAGACCTGCAGAAGATTCACATCACAGGAATTGGTGCAGACAACCACCAGTACCAGCATGGAGCCTGGCAGACCTACTGGGTGACTAAATCCAGAAGACAGATAACAAACACTAGAGCTCAGCTTTGAAAAAGGCACATCCCTAAAAATAATGGGGAGGGGGAGTACTACACCAATGGAACACCCCATGAGACAAAAGAGTTTGAAGAGCTACCTTGAGTCTTCAATCTTTCCTCTCACACAGTCTTCCCTAATGAAAGGAAACTGGAGAAAAATTATTGTAATATGACAAAACAAGATTATGTAACCGCCCAAAAAAAATCACCCTAGCTCACCAGCAATGGATTTAAATCAAGAAGAAATTCATGATTTACCTGAAAAAGTATTCAGAAGGTAAGTTATGAAGCTAATCAAGAAGACACCAGAGAAAAGTGAAGTCAAATTTTTAAAATATTAAAAATATGATACAAGAAACATGGGGGAAATTCTTCAGTGAAATAGATAGTGTAAAGAAAAAATTATAACACTTCAGGAAATAATAGATGCAGTTAGAAAAAGAAAAATGGTCTGGAAAGTCTCAGCAATAGAATTGAACAAGCAGAAGAAAAAGCTTCAGAGCTTGAAGACAAGATTTTCAAATTAACTCAATCCTACAAAGAAAAATAAAAAATAGTAAGAGCGATGAGCCTAGATGGTCGAATAGGAACAGCTCCAGTCTGTAAGTCCCAGTGAGACCAATGAAGAAGGCAGGTGATTTTTGCATTTCCAACTGAGGTACACAGTTCATCTAATTGGGACTGGTTATGCAATAAGTCCAATCTATAGAGGGTGAGCAGAAGCAGGGTGGGATGTCACTTCACCTGGGAAGTGCAAGGGGCTAGGGACCTTCCTTCCCCCAGCCAAGGGAAGCTGTGAGGGACTGTGCTACCCAGCCAGAATACCACACTTTTCCAGCAGTATCCTCAATTCAATCTGTAGATCAAGAGATTCCCTCATGTGCCTACACCACCAGGGCCCTGGGTTTAAAGTGTAAAATTGAGCTGCTGTTAGGGCAGACACCTAGCTAGGCTCAGGAGTTTTTTTCATACCACAGTGGTGCCTGGAACTCCAGTGAGACAGAACCATTCACTCTCCTGGGAAGAAGGCTGAAGCCAGGGAGCCAAGAAGGGTCTCACTCAGTGTCCTACTCCCATGGAACGCAACAAGCTAAGATCCACTGGATTGAAATTATCACTGCCAGCACAGCAGTATGAAGTCAACCTGGGACAATCACACTTGGTGGGAAGATGGTGTCTGCCATTACTGAGGCTTTAGTAGATGGGTTTCCCTGACAGTTCTAGGAGACTGGGAGGTCTGGGCTGGGCATGGCAAAGCAGCTATGGTGAGACTGCTTCTCTAGATTTCTCCTCACTGGACTGGGCATCTCTGAAGGAAAGGCAACAGCCCCAGTCAGGGGCTTACAGACAAAACCCCCATCTCCCTGGGACAGAGCACCTGGAAGAAGGGGCAGCTATGGACGCAGCTTCAGCTGATATAATTGTTCCTACCTGCCAGCTCTAAAGAGAGCAGCTGATAGAGATAAGAAGGATTAACCCAGCACTATGCACCAGCTCTGTTAAGTGACAGACTGTCTCCTCAAGTGGGTCCCTTACCCTCTAGCCTCCTGACTGGGAGAAACCTCCCAACAGGGATTGACAGACACCTCATGCAGGAGAGCCCTGGCTGGCATCAGGCTGGCGTTCCTCTGGGACAAAGCTACCAGGGGAAGAAGCATTCAGAAATCTTTGCTGTTCTGATGCTTCCTCTGGTAATATCCAAGTGAACAGGATCTGAAGCGGACCTCCATAAAACTGCAGCAGACCTGCAGAAGAGGGACCTGATTGCTAGAAGAAACACTAACAAACAGAAAGCAACAACATCAACATCAACATAAAAGACCCCTACACAAAACCACATCCAAATGTTATCAGCCTCAAAGATCAAAGGTAGCCAAATCCATGAAAATGTGGAAAAACCAGCACAAAAATGCTGAAAATTTTCAAAACCAGAATGCCTCTTCTCCTCCAAATGATCACAACTCCTTTCCAGCAAGGGTACAAAACTTGGCAGAGAATGAGATTAACTAATTGACAGAAGTAGCCTCCAGAAGATGGGTAATAACAAAGTCCTATGAGCTAAAGGAGTATGTTCTAACCCAATGCAAGAAAGCTAAGAGCCTTAATAAAAGATTACTGGAACTGCTAACTAGAATAATCAGTTTAAAGAAGAACATAAATGACCTGATGGAGCTGAAAAACACAGCATAAGAACTTCTTGAAGCATACACGAATATCAATAGTTGAATTGGTCAAGTGGAAGAAAGGATATCAGAGATTGAAGATGAAATCAATGAAATAAAGCAAGAAGACAAGATTAAAGAAAAAATGAGTAGGAAGAAATGAACAAAGCCTCCAAGAAATATGGAAGTATGTGAAAAGACAAAATCTATTTTTGGTTGCTGTATCTTCAAGTGATGGGAAGAATGGAACCAAGATAGAAAACATTCTTCAGGATATTATCCAAGAGAACTTCCCAAACCTAGCAAGGCAGGCCAACATTCAAATTCAGGCAATACAGAGAACACCACAAAGATACTTGAGAAGAGCAACCCCAAGACATATAATCTTCAGGTTCACCAAGGTTGAAATGAAGCAAAAAAATGTTAAGAGCAGCCAGAAAGAAAGGTCAGGTTACCCAAAAGGAAAGCTCATTAGATTAACAGCAGATCTCTCAGCAGAAACCCTACAAGCCAGAAGAGAGTGGGGGCCAATATTCAACAATCCTAAAGAAAGAATTTTCAACCCAGAATTTCATATCCAAACTAAGCTTCATAAGTGAAAGAGAAATAAAATCCTTTACAGACAAGCAAATACTTACAGAGAGATTTTGTCACCACCAGGCCTAACTTACAAGAGCTCCTAAAGGAAGCTCTAAAAATGGAAAGGAAGAACTGGTACTTACAAAACCATACTAAAGTGCAAAACCATACTAAAGTGTAAAGACCATAGATGCTATGAAGAAACTGCATCAACTAACAGGCAAAATAACCAGCTAGCATCATAATGACAGGATAAAATTCACACATAGCAATATTAACCTTAAATGTGAATGGACTAAATGCCCCAATTAAAAGACACAGACTGGAAAATTGGATAAAGAGTCAAGACCTATCAGTGTGCTGTATTCAGGAGACCCCTCTCACATTCAAAGACACGCATAGGCTCAAAATAAAGGGATGAAGGAGTACTTTCCAAGCAAATGGAAAGCAAAAACAAGTAGGAGTTTCAATCCTAGTCTCTTATAAAACAGAGTTTAAACCAACAAACATCAAAAGGGACAATAAGAGCATTACATGATGATAAAGAGATAAAAGCAACAAAAAGAGCTAACTATCCTAAATATATATGCACACAATACAGGAGCACTCAGATTCATAAAGCAAGTTCTTAGAGACCTACAAAAAGACTTAGACTCCCACACAATAATAGTGGGAGACTTTAACATTCCACTGTCAATAATAGATCAACGAGACAAAAAATTAACAAGGATATTTAAGACTTGAACTCAGCTCTGAACCAAGTGGACCTAATAGATATCTAAAGAACTCTCCACCACAAATCAACAGAATATGCATTATTCTCAGCACCACATTACACTTATTCTAAAATTGACCACATAATTGGAAGTATAACATGCCTCAGCAAATGCAAAATAATGGAAATCATAACAGTGTCTCAGAACACAGTGCAATCAAAGTAGAACTAAGGATTAATAAACTCAATCAAAACCAGACAATTACATGGAAACTGAACAACCTGCTCCTGAATGACTATTGGGTAAATAACAAACTTATGGCAAGAAACAAAGATGTTCTTTGAAACCAGTGAGAATGAAGACACATGTACCAGAATCACTGGGACACATTTAAAGCTGTGCATGGAGGAAAATTTATACTACTAAATGCCTACAAGAGAAAGCAAGAAATATCTAAAATCGATACTCTAACATCACAATTAAAAGAACTTGAGAAGCAAGATCAAACAAATTCAAAAGATAGCAGAAGACAAGAAATGACAAAGATCAGAGCAGAAGTGAAGGAGATAGAGACACAAAAAACCTTTCAAAAAATGAATAAATCCAGGAGCTGTTTCTTTGAAAAGATCAACAAAATAGATAAACTGCTAGCCAGACTAATAAAGAAGAAAAGAGAGAAGAATCAAATAGACACAATAAAAAATGAAAAAGGGGGTATCACCACTGATCCCACAAAAATACAAACTACCATCAGAGAATATGATGAACCCCTCTATGCAAATAAACTAGAAAATCTAGAAGAAATGGATAAATTCCTGGACACATACACCCTCCCAAGACTGAACCAGGAAGTTGAATCCCTGAATAGAACAATAACAAGTTCTAAAATTGAGGCAACAATTAATAGCCTATCAACCATAAAAAGCCCAGGACCAGACGTATTCCTAGTCGCATTCTAACAGAGGTAGAAAGAGGAGCTGGTATCACTCCTTCTGAAACTATTCCAAATAATAGAAAAAGAGGAAATTCTCACTAACTCATTTTATGAGAACAGCATCATCCTGATACCAAAATCTGGCAGAAACACCACAAAAAAAAGAAACTTTCAGACCAACATTCCTGATAAACATTGATGCAAATATCCTCAACAAAATACTGGCAAACCAAATCAAACAGCACATCAAAAATCTTATCCACC
The DNA here is from genome assembly GCF_001604975.1 of Cebus imitator. Classification (NCBI taxonomy): domain Eukaryota; kingdom Metazoa; phylum Chordata; class Mammalia; order Primates; family Cebidae; genus Cebus; species Cebus imitator. Next base: position 36,249 of record NW_016108071.1, on the reverse strand, counting down.
ACAATCAAGTTGACTTCATCTTTGGGATGCAAGCCTCATTCAACACATGCAAATCAGAAAACATAATCCATCACATAAACAGAACTAATGACCAAAACCACATAATTATCTCAACAGATGCAAAAAAGGCCTTTGACAGTATTCAACACCACTTCATGTTAAAAACTCTCGATAAACTAGGTATTGATGGAACATATCTCAAAATAATAAGAGCTATTTATGACAAACACACAGACAATATCATATTGAATAGGCAAAAGCTGAAAATCAGCACAAGACAAGGATGCCCTCTCTCATCACTCCTAGTCAACATAATATTGGAAGTTCTGGACAGGGCAATCAGGCAAGAGAAAGAAATAAAGGGTATTCTATTAGAAAAAGCGGAAGTCAAATTGTCTTTGTTTGCAGATGACATTATTGTATATTTAGAAAACCTCATCATCTCAGCTCAAAATCTCCTCAAAATCTCCAAGAAGCTGATAAGTAACTTCATCAAAGTCTCAGAATACAAAATCAATGTTTGAAAAAAACAAGCATTTCTATACAACAATAACAGACAGAGAGACAAATCATAAGTGAACTCCAATTCACAATTGCCACAAAGAGAATAAAATACCTAGTAATACTTCTTACAAGGGATGTGAAGAAACTTTTCAAGGATAACTACAAACTACTGCTGAAGGAAATAAGAGAGAACACAAACAAATGGAAAAACATTGTATATTCATGGATAGGAGAAATCAATATCATGAAAATGGCCATACTGCCCAAATTAATTTATAGATTCAATGCTATCCCCATCAAGTTACCATTGACTTTCTTCACAAAATTGGAAAAAACTACTTTAAATTTCATATGGAACCAAAAAAGAGCCTGCATAGCCAAGACAATCCTAAGCAAAAAGAACAAAGCTGGAGGCATCACACTACCTGACTTCAAACTATACTTCAAGGCTACAGTAATGAAAACAGTGTAGTACTGATATCAAAACAGATATGTAGACCAATGGAACAGAAAAGAGGCCTGAGAAATAATGCCACACATCTACAACCATCTGATTGTTGACAAACCCTGACAAAAACAAGCAATTGGGAAAGGATTTTGTATTTAATAAATGTTGTTGGGAGAACTGGCTAGTCATATGCAGTAAGCTAAAACTGTATCCCTTCCTTACACTGTATACACAAATTAGCTCCAGATGGATTAAAGGCTTAAAGATAAGACTGAAAACAATAAAAACGTTAGAAGAAAACCTAGGCAATACCATTCAGGACATAGGCATGGGCAAATACTTCATGACTAAAACACCAAAAATGATGGCAACAACAGCCAAAAGAGACAAATGAGATCTAATTAAACTAAAGAGCTTCTGCACAGCAAAAGAAACTATCATTAGAGTAAATAGGCAACCTGTGTAATTGGAGAGCATTTTTGAAATCTATCCATCTGACAAAAGGCTAAAATCCAGAATTTACAAAGAACTTAAACACATTTACAAGAAAAAAAAAAAAAAAAACCAACCCCATCAAAAAGTGGGCGAAGGATATGAACAGACACTTCTAAAAAGAAGACATTTATGCAGTCAAAAAACATTTTAAAAAGCTTATCATGACTGGTCATTGGAGAAATGCAAGTCAAAACCACATTGATATACCATCTCATGCCAGTTAGAATGGTGATCATTAAAGTCAAAAAACAACAGATGCTTGAGAGAATGTGGAGAAATAGGAATGCTTTCACGCTGTCAGTGGGAGTTTAAATTTGCTTAATCATCATGGAAGACAGTGTGGCGATTTTTCAAGGACCTAGAACTAGAAATATCATTTGACTCAGCAATTCCATTACTGGTTATGTGCCCAAAGAATTATATATTATTCTACTATAAAGACATATGCACACGTATTATTGTGGCACTGCTCACAATAACAAAGACTTGGAACCAATCCAAATGCCCATCAATGATAGACTGGATAAAGAAAATGTGGCACATATACACCTTGGCATACTATACAGCTATAAAAAACAATGAGTTCATGTACTTTTCAGGAATATGGATGAAGCTGGAAACCATCATTCTTAGCAAAGTAACACGAGAACAGAATGCCAAAAACTGCATGTTCTCACTCATTATTGGGAGTTGAACAATGAGAATACATGAATGCAGGGAAGGGAACATCTCAGACTTGGGCCTGTCAATGAGTGGCAGGCTAGGGGATGGATAACATTAGGAGAAATACCTAATATAGATAACAAGTCAGTGGGTGCAGTAAACCACCATGGCACGTGTATACCTATGTTACAATCTTGCACATTCTGCACATGTACCCCAGAACTTAAAGTTAAAAAAGAAAAGAAAATGTGATTTTCAAACATTTATTAGGTTTATGCTATTTGAATCTCTTCTCTGTTTTATATGAAAGAAGTTTTAATATATTTACAATCGAGTCTATCAATCTTCAATTATGATTTTGTATTCAATGTCATGTTAGACAAGATTATAAAATTATTTGCCAATCTATTTTCTTTCATTTCTATTTTATGTATCTGTCTTTGTTCTTCCTTTATCAATCTGACATGTATTTGTATAAATAAAATACTTAACTTTTTAAAAAATACAGACAAATATTATATAGTAATAAAAAGCCTTGTCCAACAGGAAAATGCCACAATCCTAGGTATATAGGCAACTAACATTGGAACTCCTAAATTTATAAAACAAACACTACTGGACCTATGAAATGAGATAGACAGCAACACAATAGTAGTCGGGGACTTTGGTACTCCATTGACAGCATTAGACACGTCATTGAGACAGAACATCAACGACAACAACAAAATGGATTTAAACTGTACCATGAAACAAATGGACTTAACAGATATTTACAACACGTTCTACCAAACAACCATTCTATTCATCAGCCCATGGAACTTTCTCCAAGGTAGATCATATAATAGACCACAAAACAAGTCTCAATATATTTAGAAAAATTTAAATGATACCAAGTACTTTCTCAAACCACAGTGGAATAAAACTGGAAATCAAGTCCAAAAGGAAACCTCAAAGCTATGCAAATACATGGAAATTAAATAATCTGCTCTTGATTGATCATTGAGTACACAACAAAATCAAGATAGAAATTTAAAAATTCTTCCAACTAAATGACAGTAGTGACACAAGCTATCAAAACCTCTGAAATATAGCAAATCTGGTGCTAAGAGGAATGTATATAGCCCTATTGCCTACATCAAAAAGTGTTAAAGAGCACAATTAGACAATCTAAGGTCACACCACAAGGAACTAGATAAATAAGAACAAACCAAACTCAAACCCAGGAGAATAAAGGAAATAATCAAGATCAGAGCGGTAATAAATGAACTCAAAACAAACAAAATAAAATACAAAAATAAGTGAAACAAAGAGCTGGCTCTTTGAAAAGATAAAGTTGATAGACCATTAGGAAGAGTAACCAAGACAAGAAGAGGGAGAATCCAAATAAGCTCAATTAGAAATAAAACAGAAGGAATTATAACTGACACCACAGAAATATAAAAGATTATTTAAAGTCGGTATGAACACTTTTACACACATAAACTAGAAAACCTAGAAAAGATAAATAAATTTCAGGAAAAATATAATTCTTCTACCTTAAATCAGGAAAAATTAGATAACCTGCACAGTCCAATAACAAGCAGCGAGGTTGAAATGGTAACTTTAAAATTACCAACAAAATAAGGTCCAGAACCAAATGGACTCACAGCTAAATTTTACCAGTCATTCAAAGAAAAGTTGGTATCAATCCTATTGACAGCATTCTACAAGACAGACAAAGAGGGAATCCTCCCTAAAATATTCTGTGAAGCTAGTATTACCCTAATACCAAAACCAGGAAAGGTCTTAACCAAAAAAGAATACTGCAGGGCAATATCCATGATGAGCATAGATGCAAAAATTGTAACAAAATACTAGCTCATCAAATCCAACAATGTTAAAAAAGATAATCCATAATAATCAAGTAGGTTTCATGCCAGGGATGCAGGGATGGTTTAACATACACAAGTGAATCAATGTGATACACCTTATAAACAGAATTAAAAACAAAAATTACATGATTATCTCAATAGACACATAAAAAGCATTTGACAAAATCCACCATACCTTTATGATTAAAACTCTCAGCAAAATCAACATACAAGAGACATAGCTCAATGTAGTAAATGCCATCTATGACAAACCCAGAGCCAACATAATACTGAATATGACTGAATATGGAAAAGTTGAAAGTATTCCCTCTGAGGCCCAGAACATGACAAGGATATACACTCTCACCTCTTCTATTCAACATAGTACTGGAAGTTTTAGCCAGAACAATCAGACAAGAGAAAGAAATAAAAGGCATTCGAATTAGTAAAGAGAAAGTCAAACTCTCACTGTTTGCTGATGATATGATTGTATACCCAGAAAACCTTATAGACTCCTCCAGAAAGCTTCTAGAACTGTTAAAGAATTCAACAAAACTTCAGGATACAAAATTAGTGTACACAAACCAGTAGTTCTCCTATACACTAACAGCAACCTGGTTGAGAATCAAATCAAGAACTCAACCCTGTTAAAATAGCTGAAAAAAATTTAAAAACTTAGGAATATACCTAACCAAGGAGGTGAAATAACTCTACAAAGAAAACTATAGAACACTGCTGAGAGAAATGATAGACAACATAAATGAATAGAAACATATCCCATGCTCATGGATGGGCATGCCAAAAGCAATCTACATATTCAGTGCAATTCCCATCAAAATATCACCATCATTCTTCACAGAACAGGAAAAAAAAATCCTAAAATTCATATAAAACCAAAAAAGAGCCCACATACCCAAAGGAAGATTAAGCAAAAAGAACAAATCTGAAGGTATCACATTATCTGATTTGAAACTATATTATAAGGTCATAGTCACCAAACAGTATGGTACTGACATAAAAATAGGCACATAGACCAATGGAACAGAATGGAGAACCCAGAAATAAACTTAAATACTTACAGCCAACTGATCTTTGACAAAGCAAACAAAAATATAGAGAATACTACTTTATGGAATGCTACTCAGCCATATAAAGAAATGAACTAATAGCATCTACTGCAACCTGTATGGCTTTGGAGACTATTATTCTAAGTGAAGCAACTCAGTAATGGAAAATCAAGCATTGTATGTTCTCACTCATAATTGGGAGCTAAGCTGTGAGGAAGCAAAGGCATAAGAATGACACGATGGACCTTGGGGACTCCAGGGGAAAGGATAGGAAAAGGGTAAGGGATAAAAGGCTACAAATTGGGTTCAGTGTATACTGCTCAAGAGATGAGTGCATCGAAATCTCACAAATCATCACTAAAGAACTTATTTATGTAACCAAATACCACCTGTTTCCCAAAAACCTATAAAAGTATACAATTTTAACAAAACACAAAAAAGAAGATATATAAATGACCAACATACATGAAAAAAATTCAACATTATTAGTAATCAAGGAAATACAAATTAAAATCCTAATGTGATATCATCTTACCCCAGCCAGAGTGGCCATTATTAAAAAGTGAAAAACAATAGATATTGGTATAGATGTGGTGAAAAAAAATGCTTATACACTACCTGCCAGTGGGAATGTAAATTAGCAAAATTTTCAGGAAAAACAGTATGGAGATTTCTCAACAAACTAAAAGTAGATCTACCATTTGATCCAGAAATCTCACTACTGGGTAACTACCCAAAGGAAAAGGAAGAGAAGTCAGTATATCAGATAGACATCTAAATGTGTATGTTTATTGCAGCACAATTTACAATTGCAAAGAAATGAAATCAACCTACGTGACCATCAGTTGATGAGTGGATAAAAATAATGGAATATAAATAAAAGTACATGTTATATATATACTTATATATACCTTGAAGTACCAATCAGCCATAAAAAGAACAAAATAATGTCTTTTGCAGCAACTTGGAGGGAACTGGAGGCCATCGTTCTAAGTGAACTAACTGGAGAATTGAAAAGCAGATACCACATGTTCTTACTTATAAGTGCGAGCTAAGCTATGGGTACACAAAGGCATATAGAATTATATAATAGCACTGCAGATGCAGAGGGGTAAGGGTGGGAGAGAGGTAATGAATGAAAAACTAACTATTGGGTAATATGTACACTACTCAGGTGATGGGTGCCCTAAAATTTTTACTTTACCATTATACAATTTATCCATGTAACAAAAAAATACACTTGTAGCTCTAAAGCTATTGAAATTAAAAAACTAAGAAAAAACAAATTAATCTTTCATGTCTTTGCTAAAATTATCTTTCTTATATCTTATTTCTCTTCATAAGGTAATTTTTTTTTTCTTGTTGACCTGGAAATGTTAAGTAACAGGTTGCTACCAATAATAAAGTTTACAATTTGCAAGTTACAGAATATCAATACTAAATAAAAAGCAAAACAAAGTCTAGGCCCAGAATTGGCATTACATCATTTTTGCCACATTCTGTTGCTCAAAACAGTCATGGGCTGGAAGTTTAGTCTGTAAAGAGTTTGAAATAAAAGGGCTCTAGAGCCAGGCATGTTGAGGCATGCCTGTAGTTCCAACCACTCAGATTGCTCAGGTGAGAGGATTGCTTGAGCCCAAAATTTCAAGGCCAGCCTGGGTAACATAGTGGTACTCCATTTCTTAAAAAAGGGAGGGGCTCTGGTCTTGGTGATACCAGTTACAACTGTTGATGAAGATAAGGTACTTTTCTAAAAACCTCATGATAAATTAGTTGAAAGTCTAGTAATCAGTGAGACTGTAATGGCTAATTTTATGTGTCAACTTTAAGGATGTTTTGGATGAAACTAAGTGTCCTATCTGTGAACATTGAGTAAGCAGATCACTCTTCATAATGCTGGTGGGCTTAATGTAATCACTTGAAAGTCTAAATAAAACTAAAAAAAAAAAAATGGAATCCCTGAGCAAGATGAAATTCTCCAGAAGACTTCACCTCATCTTCATATTTTACCTGCACATCAATCCTCCAGTATCTCTGCTTGCCAGTCTTTGGACTGGAACTACACCAATGGCTCATCTGTATCAAGTGCCTGTGGTCCCACATGGCAGATTTGGACTTGCCAGTCTTTATAGTCACATATTCAATTCCTATTAATAAATTTCTTACTATATATACACACACACATCTCTTTATATAAATACTTATCTTTCTGTGTACATATATATTTCATTGGCTCAATTTCTCTGAAGAAACCTAAGTAACACAGAAGCCAACAGCCTCCCTTTTTTCTTGGGTGTTTAGAATAATGGTACTTAAACTTATACATCTAGATAGGAATTTGAATGATTCCTCCATAGGGAAACTCACTAACTAATGAGAAAAGGCCCATAAAATAACCAAATTCCTACAAAATTTCTCATGGTGCCATTAATTAACAAGCACCACTCAATAAACTTTTTTAGGGTCTCATTCTTAAATCTGAGTATTAAGTGTCTTAAATCTCAAGGTATTTGAGAAAAAGCTTTAACATTAAATGCAGAGACAAATGCAGGCCAAAATTGGTTTAGGGTGAGAACCTTGAAGGAAATATAGGAGTCCAGGGATAGTAAACTTAAAACAAACGAAGCTCACAACAGCAGCAAACTGTTGTAAAATTAATACCAGAGGAGAGATAGAAAAAATGCATCAAGAAACAAGAATAGCATACTATAAAAAAAGAAAAAGTATAGGATAAGAACAAGCTCATGAAAATAAAAAATAAAATGGAAATATATAACTCAATAAATAGATTGGATGAAAAGTTAAAGAAAATATTTAAGAAGGAAGAAATAGACTGAAAGAAGCAAAATAGAAGAGAAAATATGTTTTTAAATAGAGAATGAATCTACAAGGTCCAACATCCATCTAGTAGGAGCTATAAAAACAGAGAACAGAGAAAATGAAAAATTGTGGTAGCTAATACCCAGGCATAGCTCCCCAATGAACCATGCCCTCCTATATTTGTGTCCCTATCTATTTTCTGCTCCTTGAATTTGGACTACTTTTGATTTGCTTTAGGAATAATAAAATGTGACAGAAGTAATATGTGTTTTTTTTTCACCCTAGATCATTAGAATCCTTGCAATTTGTGCTTGATTCTTTGAAATACAGACTCTGGGAGAAGTCATCCGCCATGAAATAAATTGTTCTACCTAGAGACTACCATGTTGTAAAAAAGACCAAGCTAACCATATGAAACACCATTCCAGCTGAAGTGCTAGACATGTGATTGAGAAAGCCATCTTATTAAATGTCTGCTCAGTCAGGCTTTTAGTTAACTCTAGCCCCAGCCATCATATGCCTACAACAATATGAGAAGCCTCAAGTGAGAACTTCCCAGCTGAGCCCAGTTAATTTACATGTCTGGGTGAGTTAGATACTACATTTTATGAAAGTTGACAATGCTAATCACCCAAGAGTACTACCTTCTTCCAGGTCTCTGTCATTCTTTTCTTTAGCTACATTATTGCTCTTCTACAGCATCAAAAAGTTTGTAATTATGTAATTATTTGTGTGGTTAGTTTTTTTCTCCTGGTCTATACACTGTGTGAGGGCAAGGAATATCCCGAATTTCTTCAATGACGTAACATGAATGCCTAATTAACATCCAGTAAGTACTCAATAAATGTTTATTGACTGAATGAATTGAATAATCTAAGTTGTAACATTGGAGGGTAACTTGTCTTTTCTCATTGGCTGTCTCAGATTATTTTTACAAAGCGAAGTCCAAAATCCTATTGGGAAGAATCCTATTTGGAAGAATTGGGAAGAATGGGAGAGAGGCAGCATAATGTAGTTTGAATATTGGAAATTATGTATTTGGCACTAATAAACTGATAGGCATTTGTGCTTTAGTTACCTCATCTATCAAATGAGAATAAGAACAGTACCTGCCTCACAGGGTTGTTATATGTAAATATGATTTTACATGTATGTGTAATATATGTAAACTGCTTAGAATGGTGTCTGGAGCATAGCAAACATTTTGTAGATGTTTGAAGGTAAGAAGACTCTGATTTTTGAGTTGCTGGAGTTCTTGTGCTGTTTTTTTTTTTTTTTTTTTTCTTTTTTTGTGGGTTGTTTTTTTTTTCTTTTTTTTTTTTTTTTTTTTTTTTTTTTTTTTTTTTCTCATCTACGTGGGCTGATGTTCCTTCCATCTTTGAACTTGCTGTCCTTTGGATTTTTTGTTGTTGTTGATTTTTTTTATGCCCTCTGATGTTTGATTGTGGTATAAGGTGGGTTCAGTCAACTGGCTTTTATGCTAGTCCAATCCTGGGCTTGGAGAAGCCCCTTCCGATTTCTGCTTCCATGGCTACATTTGGTTTTTGTGTATTTTGGTCCACAAGACTTTCTTAAGTAGGTGCTGCAGTTGACAGAAAGGTCATAGCCTTTCTGGGTTGGCCTTAATCTGCTGTCTTAGTGTTTCTCTGGGGAGCACAGGATTGCACCTGCCTACTGAGTTCAGGCAGATGCAGGCCCACTGGACTGGAAGCTCTAGTGGGTGTAGCCCTGTCTGCCTACGGGAGCTGGGGGTGGGTGGAATTGTCCACCCTGTTGATCCAGTATTTCCATGTCTGCACCTCTTGGAAAATTTAGGCAGAGTTAGTACCACTGGTCAGGAAGCTCTAGCAGGCATGGATTGCCTGGCAATGAGAATTGGGAAAAACATCTGCTGTCCAGGTGTTTCCTAGGACAATAAGAGGCTTCACCTATGGACTAACTTCTGCTAGAAGCACTATTACTGGGGTGAAAAGTCTAGCTGGCATTGCCTGCCTGGCTACCAGCAGCAGAGGTAGTCATGGTTACCTGTTGATATGGTTTAGATACGTGTCTCCATCCACATCACAGGTCAAATTGTAATCCCCAATGTTGAAGGTGGGGCCTGATGGGAAGTGATTGGATCATGAGGACAGAGTTCTCATGAATGGCTTAGTAACATTCCCCCTTGATACTGTATAGTTAGTGAGTTCCCACATGATCTTGTTGTTTATAAGTGTGTAGCATTTCCTACCCTGCTTCCTCCTGCTCTGGCCATGTAAGATGTTCGTGCTTCTCCTTGGCCTTTTGTCATGATTAAAAGTTTCCTGAGGCTTCCTCAGAAAGAGAAGTTGCTATGCTTCCTCTACAGCCACTAAAGCCATGAGCCAATTAAGCTTCTTTTCTTTATGAATTACCCAGTGTCAGGCATTTCTTTATGTAAATGTGAGAACAAACTAATACAGAAAGTTGGTACTGAAGACAGAGCATTGTTATAAATATACTTCAAAGTGTGGAGGTGAGTTCAGATCTGGGTGATGGGCAGGGGTTAGAAGAGTGTGCAGGGCTCAGAAGAAGACCCAAAAATGAGGGAAAATTTGGAACTTCCTAGAGACTTGTTAAATAGTTGTGACCAAAAAGTTGATAGTGAAATGGACAGTGAATCCAGCCTGAGGAGGTCTCAGATGGAGATGAGGAACTTCTTAGAAACTGGAGTAAAGGTCACTTTAGTTATCCTTTACCAAAGAGTTTTGTTGGATTGTGCCCTTGCCATAGGGATCTGTGGAACTGTAAACTTGAGAGAGAGATGATTTAGGCTATCTGGTGAAAAAAATTTCTAAGCAGCGAAATGTTGGAGATGTGATCTGGCAGCTTCTAACCACCGATGATCATATGCATGAGCAAAGAAATGACCTGAAACTGGAACTTCAGTTTCAGTTTCTATTTAAGAGAAAAGCAGAACTTAAAAGTTTGGAAAATTTGCAGCCTGGCTTTGCAGTAGAAAAGAAAAACCTATTTCCTGAGGAGGAAGTCAAGCAGGGTGCAAAAATGTGCCCAAATAAAGAGGAGCCAAGTACTGACAGCCAGAACAATGGATGAAAGACCTTGAAGGCATTTCTGAGACTTTCATGGAAGTCCCTCTCCTCACAGGCCTGGAGGCCAAGGAGAGAAGAATGGTTTCCTGGGCCAGGCCTAAGGCCTCACTGCCCTGCACATCCTCATGACACTGCTCTCCGCATCCCACCTGCTCCAGGTCAGCCATGACTAATAGGGGCACAGGTACTGTTTGGGCCATTGTTTCAAAGGGTGCAAGCAATAATAAGCCTCAACAGCTTGTATGTGTTGTTAAGCCTGTGGGTTCACAAAGTGCAAGATTTGAGGCTGGGAGCCTCCACCTGGATTTCAAAGGATGTATGAAAATGCCAGGATATCCAGGCTGAAGCCTGCTGCAGGGGTGGAGGCCTCATGGAGAACTTCTAGCAGGGCATCGTGGAGGGGAAATATGGGGTTAAAGCTCCTATGCAATGTCCCCACTGGGACATTGCCTAGTGGAGCTTTGGGAAGGGGGTCACCATCCTCCAGACCTCAGAATGGTAGGTTCACCAATAGCTTGCAGCCTGCACCTGGAAGAGCCCCAGGCACTCAATGGCAGCCCATGAAAGCAGCTTCTGGGGCTGAACCCTTCAATGCCAGAGGGTCGGAGATGCCTCAGGCCTGGAGAGCCCAGCCCTTACACCAATGGATCTAAGATGTTGGACTTGGAGTCAAAAAAAATTATTCTGGAGCTTTAAGATTTAATGACTTCCCTGATGGGTTTCAGATATATTTGGAGTCTGTAGCACCCTTCATTTGGTTGATTTCTCTCTTTTGGAGAGGATTATTTATGCAATGTCTGTATCCCCATTGTATCTTGAAAGTAACTGACTTGTTTTTCATTTTACAGGCTCATAAGTGGAAGGGACTCTTCTGGTCTCAGATGAAATTTTGGACTTTGGGCTTTTGAGTTAATGTTGGAATGAGTTAAGACCTTGGTGCATTGTTAAGAAGGTATGATTTTATTTTTCAATGTGAGAAGCATGTGATATTTGGGAGAGGCCAGCGGCAGAATGATATGGTTTGGATCTGTGTCTCCACCCAAATCTCATGTTAAACTGTAATCCCTAATGTTTGAGGTGAGGTCTTGTGGGAGATGATTGGGTCATGGAGGCAGATTTCCCTCTTTGTGCTGTCCTCACAATAGTAAGTGGATTCTCCTGAGATTTGGTTCTTTCAAATTGTATAGCACCTCCTCACTCCTTCCACTTCCTCCTATCTTGGCCATGTGAGACTTGTCTGTTTTCCCTTTGCTTTCTGCCATGATTGTAAGTTTCCTCAGGCTTCCCTAGTAGATCCCACCATGCTTCCTGTACAGTATAAGGAACCACAAGCCAACTAATCGTCTTATTTTTGTAAATTACTTAGTCTCATATTTATTTATAGCAGTGCAAGAACAAACTAATAAACCCACCTTGCCATCTGGGTGTTACTTGGAATAATGGGAGGCTATGCCCACTGGCTGAGTTCAGACAGAAACAAATCACTGGGCTAGAAGTTCTAGCAGGCATTGTCCATCCAACTACCAGTGGAGATGTTGGAGTCACCTGTCATTTCGGTGTTTCCTGGGACAATAGGAGGAGGTTGCACCCTCTGGTTAACAGAGAAGTGGGACCAGTTGGCTGGAATCTCTAGCAGGCATTGCCTGCTTCGTTACCATTGGCAGTGGTGGGTAGGGTATCTTGCCCAGCTATTCAAGTCCTTCCCAGGACAGTAGGTTGCTGTGGCTGTGCTGAATTTAGCCAGAAGCAGGACTGCTGGGCTGAAAGCTGGTACTGAACCTCATCTGGCAAGTGGGAGTTAAGCAATCTTTCTGTTCCCAAGTCCCATTACTGTGTCCTCTGTTGGGGCAATGGTGCCAGTGCTCATCTATTCTTGGGTCAAAGGCTTGTAGAGGTTTCCTGGAACTTGAGAGTTGCCCCTACACAACTTCTGGGTGGTTCTTTGCCTCAGTCTGAAGGTTGGTGGCAGGGGTGAGGGAAGGTCAAGGGATTCTCCCATTTCTTGTCTTGCACAGATCTTCATGGAGACTGTGAATCCCCCAGGGAGTTCACCCTTTTTTATATTCTAGAGGCTCTCCTGGCTCCATGATGAGCCCAGACAGGCTGGTTCCCAGGTTTGCTCCTCTCATCTTTCTGTGTCTGTTGCCATGATGCATCCCAACATGGTTTCTCAGATGACCAGCATTCTCCCATATGCAGGAAATAACATTTATAGCAGATCCATAGAAAGCAAAGATGTAAACTTATTGATACTCAGAAAATCATAACCAGAATGAGTGATTTATAGAAAGATTGGCTTTTGTTGTAGAGTCCACATACCACATGATCTAGATAACCCTCTCCTAATATTCACAAGGAACCATGTGAGGAGCTTCTCTCTTGTAAACGGTTCTCTAGAGGATAGCAGTTACATCGACTACTCACTACTGAATAGGAACATATAATGTCAGATTCTGTGGAAATATATCTCCAAAGTGCTATCCTGTAGGCTGATGAGGGGAGGCCAGGGTGGGTCAGGCAGGGTAGGTGAGAGGTGGTCAAGGCAGTTGAGGCAGTGGTAGTAGAGCCTGAGGTGACCAAGGCAGAGGCAACGATGTCTCTGTATTCTTTTTTTTTTTTTGAGACAGAGTTTCGCTCTTGTTACCCAGGCTGGAGTGCAATGGCACGATCTCGGCTCACCGCAACCTCCGCCTCCTGGGTTCAGGCAATTCTCCTGCCTCAGCCTCCTGAGTAGCTGGGATTACAGGCACGTGCCACCATGCCCAGCTAATTTTTTGTAGTTTTAGTAGAGACGAGGTTTCACCATGTTGACCAGGATGGTATCGATCGCTTGACCTCGTGATCCACCCCCCTCGGCCTCCCAAAGTGCTGGGATTACAGGCGTGAGCCACCGCACCCGGCCTGTCTCTGTATTCTTAAAAAATATTCTCACACAAGTAATTTGGCTACTGCCTGGTTTAGATTTAATTTAATTTTAGCACAGGAGGCTCTAAACCATAGCTGACTTGGTGTACTTATTCTCTGTTTCTTATATGTTGAACAACTTGTTCTAACAGTCCTGCTTTTTAATTTTAGAAAATTGCTGCAATAATATATTCAAAAAATAAATTGTTAGGACCAATATATTACTGTTTGAGGATTATCAAAACCTGATTTTTAAAAATGATAACAAGATTTATCTGTGTGATCTCAGTAGGTCATTAATAATGCCTATTATATTATGGTTCATAAGATTAGACTTCAGCTGTGACATGCACTTGCTCTATATCTCCTTTTTTCATGCCACACTAAACATGGGTTTTTAAAACAAAGATTAATAATAACCAGCATAGAACATTTAAATGTTATTGGAGAAAACCATAACAGCAGGCCTTTTTTATGTAGTAGAAATGACCCAGAATAATTACATTTAATGGTTCTTTTTTAAAGTAACAACAATAAACAGAATCACGCTTTCCCATCTAGTTACAATATGACTTCTAAGGTTATTCCCATTAGAAAACTGTTGATTCTGAGGAATGCCTCCCTACTAGACAAAATAAAGCTTATGAAGGGATAAACACTTTATAGTATCACCAGAAAATTTTAGATTAAAACATCAGCAGTATGTACTCAAAAAATCAATTATTGTCTAAATTAGCATTATATGTTACTGAAAACTTATGTTGCAAATGAGATAATTAACAAAATATGTCTCATGACGTTAAAGAGGCATCAAGAGTCCCTTTTTGAACAATTTTTCCCTGTAGTGATTCTTATAGATTTTTTGGTACCATTGGCTATTTCTCTCCAACTTTGATAAAGATTGTTCTACTACAGTAGATTTGTAATGTATATTCACTTTCACTTACAGAGATGGTGTACGGTCTTTATAAATTAGCCCACTTCTACCACATTCTTCCCTCCACATATTGCAGTTGTCGAGGCTTTTAGTAGATAAATTGTGTATGGCAACGTTTTGATGGTAAAGGGAAAGTAGAATCCAATTAAACATCAAGAAACAAAATAAGACCTGAAGAAGAAAGGTTACTTTTGCAATATGGTATGAAGGAATGGCCCTCTTTTAGTATATTAGTTTCTTGCTATATAAGTGCTTTATCATGTAGTTAAAATAACATTGCATAGTGAAGCTGACTACCTTCCTTCTGTAGAAGGCAAGCTTTCACATGAAAACTCAAGATAATCCATTACCACAGTTCTGCTGGAAACCTGGAATATGTTTCTAAAGAGGAAACCAAGATCATTATTTTCATTTTGCATTGATAATGAATGGGACCAAGGTGTTTAAGAGACCAGTTTCTCTGTTCAACATTATAATAATCCATTCCCTGTGGTTGCACAATGTGGCTAGGAAGCAGGGCATCCAAGCAAGGTGCCTAAAGGTTCAATCTGATCTTTGGGGTTGGTTTTGATAACTGTAGCATTGTACAAAGTTTTGAGAGAGGGTGTAAAATGGTACAGGATGCAAGCCCCGGAAAAAGTAGAGTCAGAGGTCTTTGTTTTGAAAGCTAGACCTCCTGAATTTTGTGTATATTCTTTTTTATTTTTAATATTGTGAAGTCTTTTTAAAGCCAGGACAATTAGGCAAGAAAAATAAAGTCATCAAAATTAGACAGGAAGAAATAAAACTATCTCCCCAGGTGTCATAATATTAAAGATACAAAACCTTGAAAATCCCACAAAATGCCTATTACGGCTAATAAACAATTTCAGCCAAATTGCAGAATACAAGATTAGTATACAAAAATCAGCTGTATTTCTATATGCTCCCATGAATGGTCCAAAATAGAAATTAAGAATTTCACCTACACCAGCAAAGATTAATAGGAATAACTTTAACCAAGGAAGTGGTGGAAGTCTCGTAAACCAAAAAAATACAAATTGTTGCTGAAAGAAATTAAAGAGAACTTAAATAAATAAAAAGATATACTGTGTTCATGGACTGGAAGATTTAGTATTGTTAAAATGGCACTATTCCCCAAAATGACCTGCATATGCATTGCAATCCCAATCAAAACACCAACTGCTCCCTGCCATATTTTTGCAGAAATGGACAAGCTGATCCTCAAATTTCTGTGGAATTTCAAGGGATCTGAAATAATGAGCAAAGTTGGAGAACTAATATTTCTGATGTCAAAATTACTATAATGCTACAGTACTCAAAACTGTGGTACTGACATAAAGATTGACATAGATCAATGTTGTAAAATTCAGGGTCCAGAAAGAAACCCATACGTCAATGGTTTATTGATTTTGACACAGGTGCCAAGACCACTGAATGGGAAAAGAATAGTTTTTTTTTTTTTTTTTTTTTCAATAAATGATACTCGGACAATGGATAGCCACATGTAACTAAGTGAATTTGATCCCTACTTCACAACGTATAGAAAAATTAACACAAAATGTACCAAAGACCTAAATGTATGAGAAAAAAGTATGCAACTCTGAGAAGAAAACATATGTGTACATATTAATAACCCTAGGGTTTGACAAGATTCTTAGATATACCACCAAAAACATAAGCTATAAAATAAAAAAATAAATGATCATAGAAGTTAAAAATATGTGTATCAAAGATCACTATCAAGAAAATGTAAACCACAGAATAGGAGAAAAATATTGCAAATCATGTATCTGATAAAGGGACTTGTACATAAAAGATATACATGTCTTAGAGCTTAATGCTAAAGAGATAACACAAATAATGGAAAATGATCTGCATAGACATTTCTCCAAGGAAGATATATAAATGGCCAATAAGCATGTGAGAAGATGCTCAGTATCACTAGAGAAATGCAAATCAAAATCACATGATCTGCATCACCTCCAAATCACCCTACTAGAATGGCATTAATAAAAAACAGGCAATAAGTGTTAGCAAGGACGTGGAGAAATTAGAACAGTCATAAATTGCTGGTAAAAACATAAAATGCTGAAGCCACTTTGGAAAAGTCTGAAAGTTCCTCAAACATTTAAGCATAGAATTATTATAATATCCAATAGTTTCACTCCTAGATATATACTCAGAAGAAATTAGAACATACATCCACAAAAAAACTTGCACATAAATGTTCATGGCATTATTATTTATAATTGAAAAAACATGGAGAAAACCCAAATATCCATCAACAAACATAATGTGGTATATTGATGTAAGAGAATATTATTCAGCCATTTTAAGAAATAAAGTACAGTAAGTCCTTACTTAACATCGTTGACAGATTTTTAGAAACTGTGATTTTAAGTTAAGTGACACATAAGGAAATCAATTTTACCAAAAGGCTAATTGAAATAAACAAGAGTTAAGTTCCTACCCAATATTTCTGGTCACAACAAAATCACCAAACTTCTAAATAAAGTAGTAAATACTTCTAATATTAAACACTGAAATAAATATAAGCTACGCATACAATTAAGAAAGATTAATAAGAACAAGATAATTATTTACATACTTATGCTTATTCTAGTTCACAGTAGTGGATCGCTGGAGCCTATTTCAGCAGCTCAGAAGGAAAGGCGGGAACCCACCATAAACAAGACTCCATTCTATCACAGGGAACTCATGCATGCACACACCCCCACACTCCCTCATACTGGGATCATTCAGACATGCCAATTCACCTAATATACGCTTCTTTGGGATGTAGGAAGAAACTGAAATACCTGGAGAAAACTCATGAAGACATAGGGAGAACCTGCAAATTCCACAAACAGTGGCCTCAGCTGGGAATCTATTTTCTCAACATTATAACCAAACAGCATTGAACAAAACGAGTTGAGACCTGCCATAATGATATAGATTACAACGTGGTTTGACCTGAAAACGTTTTGCTAGACACCAAAGGCCACACACATATTGTGTGATTCCATTTATATTAAATGTTCAGACAAGGCAAACCCATAGAGACAGAAGGCAGATTAGCGGTTGCTAAGGGAGGGTATGTGGGGGATGAGTTGCAGGAAAATGGAGAAAGACTGCTAATCGGTACTTTGTTTTTTATTTGGGTGATAATAATGCTCTGGAATTAAACAGTAGACACAACATTGTGAATATACTGACAACCATTGAATTATATACTTTATTATTTTTATTATAATTAAAACGGTGAAATTTATGTTATATTAATTTCATTTCAGTGAAAAATTTTAAATATTTTCATATCACAATAAAAAATTAAGCATAATATTTCACTAGCTACAACTTTGAACATATAACAAAACACAATCATCGTGAAAGAGTCTTTTTATTAAGATAAATCCAGTAAAATTTGTGCATTCACATATAATCAAAACTGCCCATCTGAAATAAACATTTGTATTTATTTTAAAAATGGAAATACAATTTCATTTTTCCCAAGCTAATAATAAAGTTCTATTTGGAAAGATAAGTTTAATTCTTAGCATTACCTGAAAATATTTCACCTTCTTTATAAAAGCAACCTAGAGAACAAGAATGTTGGATGAAACTTTTTCTTTTGGGATCCCTCTCTTTGTGAAATTATCACATATATAAAAGAGTAAAATTAAAATTCAAAGATCTGACACATAACTTACACAACACGAAATTCACTCGCAAAGTTGAAAGCATGTTTTTTTCTATATATTCCACTACTATAATCACAAAATTTATAGATAAATGTTTCATGTTAGAAAGTTTATGGCTAATAATCAGCATGAAGATGTTCTGAAATTAAATCAATGCTAAAGAAAGACTATGTTTATAAAATTTTTGATAAAAATATTTATCTCTATTCACTTTACAACATGAAGGTACATGTTACCAAATTATGAAACTATATAGGGCAGTTTTAAAGAATACTCTGAGGCTCCTCTTTTTTTCCATCATCTTCTTTGACCTCATCTTCCTCTTTTCCTTCTTCCTCTTCTTTTTCATCTTCTTTCTCTTTTTCAGCTTCTTCCTCATTTCCACCTTCATCTTTTTCATGTTCTATTTCTTTTTCATCTTCTTTGACTTTTACTTCTTTCTCCTCTTCTGCATCTCCTTTCTCTTTTCCATCTTCATTCTCTTCTGCATCTCCTGTTTCCTTTCTGTCTTCTTCCTCTTTTTCATCTCCTTTCTCTTTTCCATCTTCTCCATTTCCTTTTCCATCTTCACCTTTTTTTCCATCGCCTTTCTCTTTTGTATCTTCCACTTTTCCATCATCTCCTTTCTCATTTCCATTTTTATCCTCTTTTCCATCTTCTTTTCCTTTTTCATCTTTGTCTTCTTTTCCATCTTCCCCTTTCTCTTCTTTGTTTTGATCTTCATCATCTCCTTTCTGATCTTCTTTTTCATTTTTTCCTTCTGCTGCCACTGGTTCTTTCTTTTCTCCTCCCTCTTCTGTGGCATCTTCAATCTTTTCTTCTTTTACTTCCACAATTTCTTTTTCAGAAGCTGGTTCCTGTATGCATAGTGAAAACAAACCAACATTCTGTTTGTAAATTTAGAATTGCTTCCCCTAAATACTTACACTGCATTTTATCTATTTTACAGAAAGACTAATACTGCATTTATAAGAAAGTAACTGTCCTGTGAAAGAAGCCTCTGAAATATGACACTATGAGAAAAATATTCTAAGAAATGAGATTAACTAAAATGTCTACAGAAATACCTACAAATAGACATTTGAAGCAATAAATTCAAAAACATTTATCATATAAATAATTTTCATTTCAAATATGAAGAAGCACAAAGTAAATACTTGAAGGATGACATATATTTATTCTATACCAGCAATTCTTAATGACGACTATGCATGTAAACAAAATATATTCCTTGGAAAAATAACATCTTTTGTTTCTATAATAATGATTTTTTAATGAAAAATTACTTGAAAAGTATTTTTATATTATAACATAACTTACAAAAGATTTTCCATATTTGCATATGTTTATAGATTTTGTGACTACATCCCATTTTTAGTGTTTTACTACAATACTTAAAAATTGTATGCATTAAATATGCAAAATAACATTAAAAACATTTATGTAATGATTTTCTTTGCCATTTATAGAGGAAAATTTAAAAAATCATAATTTCTGGAAAATGGCTTCACACATAGCCCATGTGCTGACAAAAAGGAATAAAGAATTGGCCTGTATTTAATAAGAAGGTCGTTATGTTAGTACTAAGTCATAATCTTTAGCATTGCTCTAGTAACAGCAATGCTAAGCCACTGTTCGCACTACTGGTCCCTATAAATTCTCATATTTTAAGTTCATTTTATTTTCTCCTTAGATACCATTATACTATAGAACCACTGCTTACTTTTTTCCAACTTGTAAACTAAAGGACAAATAAGATTCCTTTCAGTTGTCCCTGTTCTTAAACTTTCTTTTTTTTTTTTTTTTTCCCCATTTATTAAACTTTCAAATGGACAAAACTGTTAACATTAGAAGATACCTCTGCAATTTTGGCTCCTCCATTTTTAGCATTTTCATTGCAGCCTTCTTCAACAACTGCTTCTTGCTTGGTTTCAGCAACTGCTCTGGCACTTGTATCTGCATTTTCTTCCATCATATCACTTTCTGCCTTCATTTTCTGCCAAGCAATATAAAACAATAAAAGTAAATACACAATTTAATTGCTGTGTGATTATATGGCCACAATTATTCTACCAGCTGTTGTAATAATTTATGCAAATGCTTTAAAATATCACATATAAGCCTAGTATCAACATAATTATCATATAATATTTTCAGTTTCATTGTAAGGCTAAAGAAGCATTAAAATAAACAATGTTTCCTTGATATAAATAAAATAAATTTTCTTTTAAGTTGAGTGATATAGATGAGAGGCAATCAGTTAGAATACTGACTAGTTGCTGCCAAGGACAAACTGCCAACATCAGGTTAGACTGATAATTAACTACCTCTGACTAGAGAGGGTCAGTCTATTTCTTTCAAGTCTAATTAGTAAGGAACAGGGTTGTGTTGATTGTAAAGCTTTCATTGGTAATAATTAAGAGAAATACTATCAGTGAGAACATCAATTTAGATATATTTTTAAAAGACCTTATGGTGATGTGTTTCAATCTTTGTATCTACAAGTTTGGAATGCCCTGATTCATGATAACTTTACCAAGAAAATTTTTTGCCTACCTGTGTATGTAATAGAAAGACCACTGGATTAAGAGTCCAGAAAACCTGTGTTTGAATTCTAGATCTGCCACCTAATGTGATCTTGAGCAAAGGCATAAGTATCTTTGAGGCTGTTATTTTCATATATAAAAAGAGAGTAATACCACCCACCTCACAGGGATGTTATAAGGAGAAAATGAGAAAATGCATGAAAAATTGCTTTACAAACTATAAATTATCATATAGATATAAGTTATTACTCTTTTAACACATGAGAAACAAAACCAAGGGTAAAATCTTTGGTTATATAGTATATGTTTTAGTCTAGCGCTATTTTTCTTTTCTTTTCTTTTTGAGACAAGGTCTTCCTCTGTCACTGAGGCTGGAGTGGGGCAATCTCTGCTCCCTGCAACCTCCGCTTCCCAGGCTCAACTGATCCTTCCACAACAGCCTCCCAAGCAACTGGGACTACAGGCATGCCTGGCTAATTTTTGTATTTTCTGTAGTGACGGTTATTCACTATACTGCCCAGGCTGGTCTTGAACTCCTGAGTTTAAGTGATCCACCCACCTCAGCCTTCCAAAATACTCGGATTACAGGCATGAGTGACCACATCGGGCCTTACTTTTATTTTTATAAGAAAATATGCTGTATTTTCTGTTTTAATAACTTGTAAGTTGAATATGTAATCTTACACAATAGTGGACTTGAAAAGTAAAATGCAGAAGAAAATAAACTTTCTTTTCTTTGGTGACCATTAAATATATAAATTATTACTAAAACTTCAATTGCCCTAAGTTTAGTAATATTTTTAAATAAAGGATTTCACTTATGAACATGATGACAGTTTACAGTTTCTTAATTATGGAATGATAGGATTAGATGGTCTCTAATGTTCCTCATAGCCTTAACCTTTTATGATTTCAGGAATTCAATCAATATTCTTATGTATTAGGCAATTAACAGTAAGCTAAATATTGAAATTATTTCTATATCTACATCTTTAGCCACAACACCAGAGTATATAAGTTCATACAAAATCAATTGTGTCAATTCAAAATTAATATATGCAAATACATCTTATATATATTTTTATATATAATTATATATTATCTTATATGTACTTTGCCAACTGTAAAATATTATCAAATGTTAGTTACTACTGTTATTACAAAGCACAACTTTGTGGTTACTACTGCTTTCACCTTTTGTTTCCCCAGGAAAACAGTATTGTCACTATATGATAGCAAAGGCATGTACATTTAATGGGCCTATCCAACTGAAATTGTTTTGTCTCTACCTAATGAAAATGTCAAAACGCTGTGGACAATCACAAAACAGTAACAAATATTTCCCACCCAGTGGTTTACATGTATCATGTGATAGAATAGAATATATACTAACCGAACAAAATATAAGCAAAGTAAAATGATCAGCTGTATGCCATTTCAAAAATTATTTTTTTTAAAAAAGCAAATTTATTTCAACATTCCAAGTTGAATATTTACCCTTGGAGTTGATGTTCTTTGGGGCCTCACCTCTGGTGTAATGGGCATAAGCATCTGCATCAAGTTGTGGGAAAAGAAAAGAAAAGGAAAAAAAAAATCATATTTGAAGAAAAAGTGCTAAAAATGATATCTGACCTCTGAATTAAAATAAATGGATATGATTAAATCTGAGTATTAAGGAAAAAAAACACATTCTTTGGTGTGAAAGTTTTTCTTAAAACTTCAAAAATAAATTGTGTATTGAATGTTTAATAATTCCCTAAAATTTAAAATGACATTTCACAATACATGGGCTGGTTTTTGAAAAGATTACTTACGGCAGACAATCTTGCAGATCTTCTCTTTGGCTATAAGTGAAAAACAAAAATCTGTTAAGAGAATTATGGATACATAAAGCTAGAATTATTTTTACTGAGGTGAAAATACATGATGTAACAATACATAAATCTTGTCATTAAAGAAGCAATGGTGAATTTGGTTAGAAAATACCATAAAAGAAATATAAGTTTTGACTTTTCCCTTTTCTGAACTCTTTATATACTAAGGAAAAAGTCACAAATTAATCTTAAGTGGCTAGGCTAAATTAACACAGTAGCTAGTAGTGAGGAGCACATTTAGAAATGAAAATATGGCCTTTCCTTGCCAAATGACAAAGCAATTATTTTGCTTAAAAGGAATAAGTTCTCTCCACATCTGAACAATTTCAAGAAGCTTGCAGTTTTTAATACTTACTAGATATTTTTCTCATACTCAGTATATTTTTATTGTGCATTAATTAGACGAAAATTAATAATACACATTGACCAAAACATTAGATTAACAAAACCATAAAGGTAAACTGAGTGGTTCTTTAATATAATAGTCACACAACAATGATTCCTGCTTTGTAGGACATATAGAAGATGGCATACTCTAAAACTTAGAACCATATATATTCAATACAATAACAAAAACTACATAGTGCTTTAAGAAATTTTTCACATATATGAACAGTCACTTAGAACCTCAACTTTCTAAAGTAAGCAACATGTAAGCCTGTAAAGTATACACATCAAATAAGACTAACTCACAAGACACCGAAATCAAATATTAGCACATCTCTATTGTCAAGAATATTTCCTCACCATCATTTCTATTAAAAAAGTGAAGGCCGCGCCTGTAATCCCAGCACTTTAGCAGGATAAGGCGGGCGGATCATGAGGTCAAGAGATTGAGACCATCCTGGCCAACATGGTGAAACCCCGTTTCTACCAAAACCACAAAAATTAGCCAGGCATGGTGGCACGCGCCTATAGTCCCAGCTACTCGGGAGGCTGAGGCGGAAGGATCACCTGAACACAGGAGACAGAGGTTGCAGTGAGCTGAGACTGCACCACTGAGCTCCAGCCTGGTGACAGAGCAAGACTCCGTCTCAGGAAAAAAAAAAAAAAAAAAAGTGAAAAAGCCTTTTATTTTATTCTGAATGGCAATTTTAAAAAGTCCTCTCTTCCGAAATTCAGATATATATTTTTGAAAGAACCCACTGGCATACAGTATTGGTCCTCATATAGTACAAATATGCCAACCAGCATCTAATTTTTAGCTGCTTATGTGTGTCAAGTTTATAAAACTAGTGGTTTTTCCTAACAGATGCTAAGACTAAAGAAACTCACCTCCTTCTTCGAATCACCTTGACTTGCAGCCTACACAGAGGAGAAAATCACACAGAAATAAGGTAATTGATATAAACATGTAAATCAGAAAATACTGCCTGAAGATTACAAATTTCAGTATAATTGCTTATTACTTTTTCCTGGGTTCCTGCTCAAGTAGACACGTGTTGTTTCTTAGGAACCATGCTACATACTGCTGTTTTACTAATGTGCACCAAGATGCAAGTGCATGCACAAGACATACCTTTACACAATTGATAGTTAATTTCATTCCTTTGTGTAAATTGCGTCTCCTAAAAGCAAACCTTTCTAATTTTGAAATCCACCTGCTTTAGGCAATGTAAAAGCCAAAAATGTGGGGGCGGGTCAAATGAAGGCGGAGCTTCATGTAATTTCCCTTTCTTGCCTTATGTTTGCCATGGAATTGTACCTATCTTACCCTCTGCACTGACTCTGACTATTCTCTCCAAGTTTTGCATGCAATAAATACAGCCCCCACAGTGTTTTGTGGGGGGACCTCTTTGTTACAAAGTCAATGCTTTATTCTAAGAAACTGGCTGCCGATTTTAAAACTTCCCGCCACTACCTGCTATAAGGTTGCTGTCAGCTCTGCAAAACAGCAAGATCTACTGCACAAGTACAGAAAGGCACAGTGGCGGGAATCTCAGGAAGGGGGGATGGTGATTAGAAACACTTGCTTTCCATATCAGAGCAGCCCTTTAGCCTGGGAATTATCAAGCTATTGCACGATTCATACAGCCACAGAGCAGAGCGGAATTTCAGTCTTATTCCTATGTTTTAGGAATAAGGAAGGCGGACTTGTTTACAGGAATAATCCAAAAACAATCATGTCTTAAGTTAGCACAGTGTTTGCGGTTTTACCAAGCAATGAAACAGTGTTCGATTTCACTTCTTAGGGGACTAAGAAAAAAAAAACAAAAACAAAAACAAAAAAACAAGAAAACACCGAGCGTGAACTTGTTTCCTGTCTGAGAGGAGCCAGGAATTGTGAAGTGAGGGTTTGCAGAAGACCTGTGGAGCTCGAAAGGCTTAGATCAATTCTGCATAACTAAAGTGAACAAATCCATGCTACCCCAACATCGGCAAGTTTATCCGACACTGTTTCCTTATAATCTTTCCACCTTTAGCTAAAGAGCTTGGAAAGGTCCAGCTTTCTCACCCCTGAAGTTTCTAATTACAGCGGTGAATCTCTCTTCTCTAGGACAGTTTGAAGTCTGCGCCGCCTAATGGCACAGGATTACCATTGCATAGCCATCTGGCCTGACAAGAAGTGGAGGAGGGAAGAAAAAAAGAGAAAAGAAAACGGGAAGAACAAAGGCAAATACAGGAGAAAGCCATGTCTTTCGTTCCCCCAAACGGGACGGTTCCCCGAGAAAAGCCGGAGGCAAAGGAGGAAACTGGTGCCTGGAAGTGTGGTTGGAAGAAGTGTTCTCCAATAGGGTAAGCGAAGGAAGGGGGTTGGGGTAGGAAGCGACAGCACAGCGCTATGGCTGTTTGTAATTCAGCATGGAGACACCTTTCAAGAGATTCTGTTCCTTAAAACACTCCAAAAGTGAACTACCAGTTGCATGCAAGACCATCATAAACCTTTACAACGACTGCTCTTTGCCCTTCTCCCCCATTCCGTTTCAGTGCATCACAAAATGGAAGAAGCCAAAAAGCTTTAAAAACAAACAAATAAACAAATAAATTCTTCCTATTAGGAAATAGGTAACTCAGCAGCTAATCCCCCTTCTGTCTTTCCATTTCACTTACCTTTCTTTTGGGCATTGTTGTAGCTCTCTATAGGAGATCTTAGTCAGCAGAAAAAAGCCGAAAGCAGTCACTGCCTGACTGCTCCAAGAGCGAATGAGTTTTCAATGAACTAATTGCAGCACGACCTGTACTCTCCTCTGAAAAAAAAAAAAAAAAAAAAATCCCTCGTTATTGGCAACATTAAACACGCCAAGACGCAACCAAACTACGTGAATGGTTAGCCGGAGTGGGAGCCACATTGGAGTGACAGGCTCTCAGGCCAATAAGAAGAGGTAGCCGGCTTTGGGGGGCGTGGTCCGCGAACTTGCCCGAAGCCTTCGTTCGCTGACGGCTCTAACCGCTGGTGTAGTGGAGGAGCACGCGAACTTAGCAGGGGCTGAGCGATCAGAAATAAGAATGGCAGGAAAGCCAGAGTTATCTTGATCAGTTTTTTTTTCTTTTATATTATAACGACAGGCGAAAGCCACGACGGTTGCTTTCTCCACAGTCTCCAAACCCCCCACCTTTCCCTATTCCTAGGGAGGAAAGTGCTTTTAAGACCCGCTGAGTCTGGGCTCCAGTCTTTCCCTGCCACATTTGGCGGGATGGTGATGAACCGACAGGAACACTCATTCAGAGAGTGGAAAAGAGGAGATGTTTCTCTGGTGTGGGAACTTCCCGCCAAAGCAGAACTGTGGCGCTGGCAAAAGGAGGGTGCCAAAATGGCGTGTTTTCCCCAGGTGGAGAGTAGCGACAAAACTGGGAGCTATACCGTTATTCCACTTGGAGTGGATATACCAAGAATTCAGCGGGACCCCGAGGGAAATTTGTAATAGCAGAGATCTATCCAAAGGAAAAGCACTGAGAATAGATTTTTAATCCGAAGGTGGCATTTAGTGAAAGGACTCAAGAAGGTGCTATCCACGAAAGCGTTTATGACTCAGAACCTAGACTAGCATAAAGCAATTGAGGTACTCACCTCAGGCACAAAATTTAAGCTTGTGACAAAAACCCAGGAGGCAAGGATGACGCGAATGTGGTGAGTTATGCAAGTGCAGGGTAGGATCCTGTCTTTATTTAAATTTTTGATATTTTGTTAATCATGGACTTTTTGGCAATAATTTTGATATTTAAAAAGATTGTCTTAAAATATTAAGTATCTTCATTACTGAGTTTCTAGGCGGCCCTTTAAAATTTTTGCCAAAGGAGAATGTCTCCACAGCCTCACTCTAGTTCCAGCCATATTTAGGGGGCTTTTTACTGTAAGAGAGGCTTACAGGTGCCTTTCAGTGTCAGTTCCTGAGACCTAAAGGTTTCAGTGTTGAGGTGAAGATTGATGAATAAATTTCTTGGGAATAAATATGATTTAAATAGAGGATCTAATTCCCCAAAGAAGAGGCGCCTTGATGTGGTTGTTGTAAGAGCTACCTGTTTTTAAAAGCACTCCTAAGCAACAGCCCAAATCCTTATCCTGCAAGATTAATCAAAAAAGAAAGTTAACCTTTTGAACAGTTGCTTTAGGAAAAATTTATTTGTGTTCATGTAGGTTAAAAATTTTGAAATAATCAGTTTAAGAGATAAACACTATATCTGCTACAGAGTGCCAAACCATCCCTTCAAGCAAAAATACAGCATTACAGAACAAACCATTACTATTATTATATTTATTATATTATTTTTCTTTTATGTTTTATACTATTATTATTATTATTATTGCTTATTCTTCCCCAGCACTGATAGTGTGGAATTAAATAGATCAGGTAGAGTGAGCCTCCGTGACTGCGGCTTGGTTTCCTTCCCCTAACTTCATGCTGCATTCTAAATCAACTAAGTAAATCAGAAAGACATTTAAATTGCTTCCTTTTCCCACAGTTATTGGGATAATCCCTAGATGCTCCTGATGTCACTTTTTGCCCTTATGGTAAAAGCATCGTTGGGTGAATCTAGACATGTTTCAATCATTTTATTCTCCAACAGTTAGAAGATAAGCATAAAAATTGAGTTTAAGGATAAGGAGAAAAATGAAGGGAATGAAAATGTGTCAGCAGTGGAATGCATCCGTTCAATAAATTTTTATTTAGCATTATTTTGTGAGTTGTATTTTGTTTTTGTAGACTAGCTTATGAAAATGCAAAACACTGTGGCATGCCAAGTTGCATTAAACAGCTTCTGTCTTTAAGGAATTTTACAATTTTGTAGGATCGAGCAAACAGATGCATACCTATTTACAAATCAAAGCTGATTGTGTTATCTGAATGGTGCAATCAAAATTCAATAATAAAACAGGAGGGAAAGGATCTTTTAGGACTAAGGTAATTTGGCAAAATCTTTGATTGAGGGGAGTGGAATTTGGCTTGCCTGAGAACGTTTGGTAGATTGTTACATTATAGCAAATTCAGAAGCAGGAAAAGTTTGTACTTGTTCAGGGAACATAGTGCCTAGTTCAAGTGGGTTGAAAGAAATTATCTTGAGGAGCCTTGAAAGCTTAGAGGTTTGAGGCAAAGCAAAATGTGCAGATCAGTGAGCTCTACAACTCCTCTCAAATTTGTCAGCAATTTTCTTTTTTTGGGCTTTTTTTTGGGCTAACCTGTTGCAACTGTGATTTATATCATATTAAATTGAAAAAAATAGTCATGTATGCATGAGAACATTTTCTAAGTGTGAAACATTCTTCTGTTTCTTGACCCCAATTCCCCATCTCCCCATGTTCTTCCTTCTAACCATTCAGCAGAGCAGTCCTTTATTAGCAAACATGGTTTAGGCTCTGCCTTTGCAATATTATTACCTCTGACTGCAGCCCCATTCTCGTATATCTTCACCTATCAAATCTTTACCAAACTGTTCAGACCCAATTCAAGTATCACCTCTTTGACAAAAGTCTTCTTCAATCATTTCAGCCCTAAGAAATTGTTCCCTCCTTTTATACTATAGAATTTAGATTGTACTGCTTATATGACACAAGCGAGCCTGATTTTTCCTTTTTTCCCCAGCCACTCCATCAAACTTCTTCACATTGCATGAAACTTGTATATACTTACTTCCTTTTACCTAAATGTTTCTCAGCATATCACACTCTACATACCTCCTGTAGAATTTACTACTTTTCCAATATATTTTTCTAAAATTGATAAATTATTCTAGAGTAAAAAGGTTATTTTTATGTAATTGTCAAAGTGAGACATTTTATCGGAGCATTTTTTTC
Organism: Cebus imitator; assembly: GCF_001604975.1. Classification (NCBI taxonomy): domain Eukaryota; kingdom Metazoa; phylum Chordata; class Mammalia; order Primates; family Cebidae; genus Cebus; species Cebus imitator. The sequence continues at coordinate 7,134 of NW_016108071.1, read as the reverse complement.
TAAAATTACATTGGCTTGTTTCTCTTTTTAATTTGTTAATGACTAGGAAAATTGATTGCCTGACAATTCTCCACATGATTCCCTAATTTTCCCTAGCTATTAAGCATGCCTACTACCACTCCCAAAATTTATAGGAACTGTAATGTGTCCATTTAGTAATCAGTTGATAATGACACAGAAAGATATAAAAATTTACAGATTAAAAACACCAACATTAAAATATTTTAAGAGAGAGAATCCAAAAGAAAATATGTATGTATGAGAAAAGGAAGGCTAGACAGTCAAGATAAAACAGGTCTTCAAGTGTTCTGTGTATTCATAGTTTAAAACTATACACACACACACACACACACACACACACACACATATAGTGCTTAAATAAAAACATTCTAAATATACTACTTTGCATGCAATAAGATCTCAAAAATACTGATTGACTAGTAAGAAATATTTTATTTTCTCTGTTAAAATATCCCTAATTTTGACCTCATCCAATACCATTATTATTCCTGTTGTATTTTCATAGAATAAAAAATTGGAAAACTATTTACTATTGTCAGGAAATAATAATGCAAAACTTGTAGCATATTATTAAAATACTGTGTTTTAGATATTTTTTGTTGGTATTTTCAGAGAGTAAAATAAATACAAGTCTACACTGAGTCAAATACATCAATGCATTTATTTCTGAGCCTTGTTTAAGGTTTATATGAGACATTTATTTGGACTGATGATGCCACTTAGCTGAGACTGACTCTGGAAAAACTAATTCTGGTGACCCAAATCTTCCTATGTCCTATGTTTATTTGTAGCTGGCCCAAGACTAAAAAAATACTGAATTAAAAAGTGGCCACTGATATAGTAGATATGGAAATTATATTTCCAGTGGTAAAAATAAATTGAGCTGCTTTCTAGGGGTAAAAGGAATATAATACATTTTATGTTTCTATTTGTAAAATTTCTACTGATTTTTAAAGCAAAAATTTAAAGGAATACTATTTTTAGGCTCTCAGATATTCAAGTTTAGAAGATACTAATAGAGATTTTCTAATTTCAGTACCTTTGGAATGCAGCTGAATAAATTCAAACCCAGAGAGCTTAAATTACTTGCCAAAGATCATCTATTAAAATTTAAGCAGTTGGCTGGGCAAGGTGGCTCACGCCTGTAATCCCAGCACTTTGGGAGTCCTGGGTGGGTGGATCACCTGAGGTCAGGAGTTTGAGACCAACGTGACCAACAGGCTGAAACCTCTTCTCTACCAAAAATACAAATATTAGTGGGGGTGGTGGTGGGTGCCTGTAATCCCAGCTACTCATGAGGCTGAGGCAGGACAGTCACTGGGGCAGGAGGCAGAGGTTGAAGTGAGCTGAGATCATGCCACTGCACTCCAGCCTGGGCGACAGAGCAAGGCTCAGTCTAAAAAAAAAAAAAATTAGTAGTTTTCTTTCACTTTTTTACTAAAAATTTTATCTATGGTTGTGGTATCAGCAATTATACAATTTATACTGAAATGTTAATGAATAAATGTCACATTTGGTAAACACACAAACACACATTCTGTTCCATCTCAATGATCTTGAAACTCAAAAAAAAAAAAAAAAAAAAACTCTGGTTGTCAACCTACTTCAGATATATCTTTTTGCCTATTCACTGGATCCTTACCTATCTATGATCTTAAACTTGTATTCTCTAGTCAGTTTTCTATCTCAAGAAAGTAGAAAATTCAGAAGAGAGAAACTAATTTTTACCTTATTCCTTATTTATTTATTTATTTATTTTGGACTAAGTTATGTCTAGTGAATGTGAGTTTTTAAATCTTGAACGTCCACAAATGCCCATCGATGACAGACTGGACAGGGAAAATGTGGCACATATACACCATGGAATACCATGCAGTCATAAAAAACGATGAGTTCGTGTCCTTTGTAGGGACATGGATTAACCTGGAAACCATCATTCTCAGCAAACTGACACAAGAACACAGAATCAAACACCGCATTTTCTCACTCACAGGCGAGTGTTGAACAATGAGAACACATGGACACCGGGGAGGGGGGAGCATCACACACTGGGGTCTGTTGGGGGAAAATAGGGGAGGGACAGCAGGGGTGGTGAGTTGGGGAGGGATAACATGGGGAGAAATGCCAGATATAGGTGATGGGGACGAAGGCAGCAAACCGCACTGCCATGTGTGTACCTATGCAATAATCTTACATGTTCTTCACATGTACCCCAAAACCTAAAATGCAATAAAAAAAAATCTTGAACATCCAAATACTTGCCCATGTTTTCTTCTTTCCCTTGCCAGCAGAGAGGTTTTCAGATAAAATTGCAGAAAAGATTCATTACTGGTTAAATGTTATTTGAAGATTTCTAACATCCAGTAGGTGTCATCATTTACTTTAAAAGTGTTTCAAACTTTCTTAATTTATAAGATTTCTACTTCCCTTAAATTTATTTATAATACATATTTATTGTTTAAAATTAAAAGATTAATGGTATATATTAAGATATACAATGTGACATTTTGATATACATATAATGAAATGATTACTATGGTCAAGCAAGTCAACATACCGTACAACAATTTTTTTTTTTTAATGGTAAGAGCGCCTCAAATCTACTCTTAGCAAATTTCTAGGGTAGTTACTAAATCCTATCTACTGAAAATAATTTATACTTTTGGTATAGTTTATATCTATATTTTTGTGTGAAATAGAAGACCTTTTACAAAATTTTAATATGTTTGTAATATTTAACCTTCATCCTCATCTTACAGAAGCACAGATATTAATTCATAGCTTATAAAATATGAAAATGTAAATTGTGACACTTCTGAAGTTATGTGGCTATTGTGGAACACTGACAAAATGACATCTTTAGTGTAAAGCAATTACATTTTCACTTTATATATCTTAATTGGCCTTAATGCTCAGGCTTTTTCTGTCTCCTTAGAAAGCTCACTAATGATGGTTACTCTTATAAAAAGAAATGAAATAAGAATTGATAAATGCCCCAGGCTGCCTATATGAGACAAAAGCCTGTTTTCAAGAACAGATCAGTTTTCGGTGCAGTCCAACTGTTCACTAGTGAGGGTTGATTAGAAATAATCACCGTTCACGAGAGAATGGTGGTGACCTGTTAAATAGGCTGTGTGTTAGAAAGCAATGTCTTCATTAAGAAAAATATTCAATTCAGTAAACTGATGTCATTTTAACCAAAAGTTAAAGTTAAATTCAATTTTTTAGATGCCTATAGCAATTGATTTTCTTAAGTTTGTGGCATGCTGGGATTTTTTTTCCTTTTTCTATTTTGGATTTTATCATTCATTTAGAGCCTTACTTATCAGATCATTTTATAACAAGCTTCACATAACCTACAAATTGCTTTAATTTGTTGTAAATTATTTGAAACACACGGGCCATCAGTTGGAGCTTGCTTTAATTTAGACACATTTAAAGTGAGATAAAATGATGTTAAAGTTAGTTGTCTTGAATTCTCAAACTGTAGATATGAGCACTCTGATGAAGCAGTACAGCTCAATTAGATTTTCTTGTATGGGGAATTGGCAATCTATGCTATTGCTAACATTAACTGTATAGTCCTTTAAGAGGATAAATGGACAAATGGCTGTTCAACAAAGGTATTAAATTTTAAAATGCTCTAGAATGTACAGCAAAGGTAGAGTACAGGAAGGAAGAAAGAAAGGGAGGTTCACTGAAGAGGAATCATCAAAAAATTATATCTTAAGAGTCATATTTGGAGGCATTATATATAGAGAGGCAGTGTATATATTATACATATATATTATAATTATAATATTTTGACCATATTCTTTCTTTTTCTGTTGGATTTTCTCTTTCATTTGTTCAGCTTTTAATAATAGTGGTACTTTTTTCTAGACAGAATACTTAAGCTTTTATGTAGTATTATTTTCCTTTATTACTTCTGGTTGTGTTTTCCTTTAGGAGAATTTCCCCATTCCTAAGGTATAAACAAATCCATTTACACTTCTCTTTAGAAAGAAAAGGCTTCACTACATATATATAGATTATGCATATTGTGTATAATATACATACTGTATATTATACATACACATAATGCCTCCACATATGACTCATATATAATATATAATATTTTTTATAATATATATTGTATATATAATATGAATAAATGGCACATTTGGTAAACACAAATTCTGTTCCATCTCAATGACCCTAAAACTCAAAAAGAAGCTCTGGCTGTCAACCAACTTCAGATTTATTATATTATTGTATATATGTAATATATTATTATTATATGTATATATCTGTGTTCTTACCTTCTAAAGACATGGTGACATTCTCACATTTACTGGTTTTTCAAGGAATCTTTCTTTTTTGTTTATTTCTATCTTGTTTTTATTCAGTCTATGCTCAATTCCTTTGTTAAACAATAGCTGACATGCTTCAATCATTTTTCCACCTGCTCAAAACCTAAAAAAATTATATTTTATATTGAAATGGGTTGCCATTCAAGCAAATGGACATGCTCGATTCTCACAAATTTTAGTAACAATAGTATAAATCCACATATACATATTTTCATTATTTCCAATAAACTAAGCACATCTTTGGAACGCCTTCCCTTGGTGTCAGGGTTAAATTGCCTAAATGGAAATAAGACAATATTTTTTTAAAATATGCTCTCTAAATAGTTTACTTGTTAGAATACATATTATTTAGTCTACTTCATATACAGATACAAGATCAATTCAGGTTTAAGGGAAAATATAATTAATCCTTGAGTGTCCTATTTGTTTGTATGTTTTAGTTTACTTCTAAATTTATTGTAAAATTGAATGCCATTTAGCACTTAATTTCTTTTTTTAAAATTGCATTTTAGGTTTTGGGGTACATGTGAAGAACATGCTAGATTGTTACTTAAGTACACACATGGCAGTGTGATTTGCTGTCTTCCTCCCCAACACCTATATCTGGCATTTCTCCCCATGCTATCTCTCCCCAACTCCCCGCCCCCTGCTGTCCCCCCTGCTATTTCCTCCTGACAGACCCCAGTGTGTGATGCTTCCCTCCCGTCCATGTAGCACTTTATTTCTTCTGAATAAGGCCCACACTAGAGATGAAAAAATGGTAACAAGTATCTATGGTTCATCCTTTTTTGCTTTATGAGATGGTTTTGCTCTGTGAAACATATTAATATTTGTATAGCCCTTGAAAACAGAAACATTGTTTTGTGCATTTATGCTAAATTTTGTCTACAAAAGATAGTATTCTACTATATTTGGTTATCTTAATTTCATCTTTAAAATAACTGTGGTAAGATAAATTTCTTAAACGTTAATTTTTGCTTTGTTTCAATTTTAAAAGCTTAGTCAAGTCTTCGTTTCTTCCTCTCAGCCAACTGCTAATGACTTTTCTTGGAGAATTACACTGGCTAGGTTATTGGAATTTGTGGGACTTGTTTATCAGAGAAGATACTGCAAAGAGCAGGAGAGAGAAAAAGAGCCATACTGAAGGAAGTTTGTACTTTCCGTAATGCAGAGGAAGTGACATGATGTGTGACGGAAACCAGATTATCTATTTGCACATAGTGTCCTAGGCTTTAAAGTAGCTGTGGGATGCCAAATTAGAAAATAAGAATACTGCAAGAGGGTCATCTCTGAGAATGATTGGGAGAGAAGTGTTTCAGAGACAGGTGGCAAGAACCAGCACCAGAGAGCAGTACCAATTTACACTCTCACCAACACAGAAGCATGCTCACTTCGATTACCTTGAGCAGCATTTAGTATTTGTAAAACTATTAGTTTTTACAAATTGAATAGGTTGAAATAGCTCCTTTTGATTTGCATATCTTTAATTACAAGTGAAGTTGAACACCTTTTCATATGTTTGATGATCATTGTATTTCCTGTCTGTGAATTTTTCGACCATATTCTTTCTTTTTCTATTGGATTTTCTCTTTCATTTGTTCATCTTTTAATAGCGGTATTTTTTCTAGACAGAAAACTTAAGCTTTTATGTAGTCTTATTGTTTTCCTTTATTAATTCTGGTTTTGTTTTCCTTTAGAAGATTTCCCCATTCCAAAAGTGTAAACACATCCATTTACACTTCTTTTAAGAAATTATATATTTTCAATTTTTATAGTTAAATATTTGTTCAGTCCTCTGGAATTTATTTTGGTTTCAGGAGTGAGTAGTGGATACAGCTTTGTTTATTTTTTTTTAAATATAAGCCAGTGTCTCGGTGGCACAGAACTTACCATCTTCAGGTAAGTAACTTGAGGCTAGAGCAATTAAACAACTCACCTAAAATTTCTAAGTAAGTTATTACCAAAATTGAGGCTAGAAATCTGGGCTCCCACTTAAACTTTTGGCCTGTAATTTTTCCAAGAAAGTACACTGACTCATTGTCACCTTCTCTACTTAATTAAGTACTTTCCTGGCTTGACAGCATTCTGATTTACTCTAAACTAGTATAAATTAGATGAAAAAAAACTTTTAAACTTAAACAATTATCTCCTTGCCACCAGGAAAGTGTGATTTAGAAAATAATTTATTTCTTTGTGTAGAGGAGTTCTACAGCAGGAACTTCAGAGAGAAAGAGAGAAACCAGGTGTGCTTTAGTGATTGGCATAAGTTGGGAAGGTAATGATCATAATGCTATCATGAGAGGGGGTTGGGGTTGGAATGGTAGCAAAGTAAGAGGGGAGAACTGGACTTCTTTATATTTTTCTCTTAGCCAAACTGGACTTCTTTATATTTTTCTCTCAGCCCAGACCTCACAGAATTACCACTTGTAGATAATTAGTAAGATATGCCTTAGTTTTCTCTAGGTTAAATTAATAATAACAGCTTTCACTAATCAGGAGCTAACTATAAGGTACTTTTTTAGGCTTATATGAATTATCTCTGGTTCTCAGTTTATAGATGGTAAAGGTAGTAATTGTTCAGTAAGAATTCAAACTCAGAACAGTTTAAATCCAGAGTCTCTGCTCTCTTAATTAAACTTCAGTTCTGGTCGGGACGATCCAAGATGGCCGTTTAGGAACAGCTCAGGATTGCAGCTCCCAGTGAAAGCCCAGAGGGTGAGTGGACGCCGCGTTTTTATTGCCCACAGACTAGGAAATTCCC
>NW_016108070.1:496361-497465 GCF_001604975.1 Cebus imitator | reverse complement strand
GATGGTCTCGATCTCTTGACCTCGTGATCCACCCGCCTCGGCCTCCCAAAGTGCTGGGATTACAGGCGTGAGCCACCGCGCCCGGCCTCAGTCCCCTTTTTAAACAGACGAATGGGCGACTTCCCGTGGCTCCAACCGCCAGCCAAGAGGGCACTCAGACCGGTGTATTTTGTATGGAGAACCGCTGCTCCAGGGCGCCGACAAAGCAGCCGTGTGGGGCAAAGCAGCGGTGCTGGCCGAAACAGCTGCGCTGGCGACCTGTGGAGTTCCTCCGCCTAGGAATTTCCCAGTCTGTGGGCAATAAAAATGCCGCGTCCACTCACCCTCTGCGCTTTCCCTGGGAGCTGCAATCCCGAGCTGTTCCTAAACGGCCATCTTGGATCCTCCTCCACTTTTTTCACTTAACATAAACTGAAAATCATTCCACATCAGTTCATAGAGATCTTCCTCATTATTTTTTTTCAGCTGCATAGTATTCCATTATGTGAATATACTACAGTTTATTTAAATATTCTCCCATGTTTAATAAATAAACTCCATGGACATTTAGGTTGTTTCTATTATTTTGTTATTACAATAATGCTGTAATTAATAACTTGTGCACACCCATTTTCAAATTGTCAGAGGAAGAGCATCAAGGTAAATTCTAGAAAGCTCCAATTACTTTTAAATACTATCTATTCAAAACCTAAGTTTCCATATATATGTGGGTCTATTTTGTCTGCCAATTGTTTCACTTATCTACTCTTACATTAATAGCACTCAGTGTTAATTATTGCAGTTACATAATAAGGCTTGATATTTAACAGGAAACCCCTTGCTCCTTATTCTTTTTTCCAGACTGTTATAACTTTTTTTTTTTTTTTTTGGTCTTTATTCAACCAAGTGAATTTTAGGGTTTATCTCATCAAGTTCCTTGAAAATCTTATGTCATTATTTTTATTAGACTTATCTTAAACGTAGATATTAATTTAGGGAAAACTTTCATTTTATGTGATTAAAACTTCTTGCCCATGGACATGGTTTATCTTTCTATTAGATTTTCTTTTTTTTTTTTTTTTTTCGGAGTTTCGCTCTTGTTACCCAGGCTGGAGTGCAATGGCG
>NW_016108070.1:493976-495187 GCF_001604975.1 Cebus imitator | reverse complement strand
AAAAAAAAAAAAAAAATTAGACTTTCAAATTGATTTTTCCTGATACCTGATTTTGATAATATTGATTTTTATATTGATCTTTTATCAAGCAACCTTGTCTACCCACTTCTTTGTGTATATCTTCATTGACTACATTTATGTGATTCAAAAGTCCAAAGGATATAATAAAGCATACATTGAGTTTTGCTTCCACACATCTCCCTATATACTCTATTCCCCAACCCCTGCCCTGACTAGTAACCATTATTGTTAGGTTTTTATCTACCATTTCAGTACTGAGCTCTTTTATTACATCTTTCAGTTTGCTTGTAGATTTTCTTGGGTTCCTACCGAATCTTTTTACCTTCAATTTCTTTTATGTGTATATGTATGTGTATTATGGCCTTTATGGAACCTCCAGTATAGTTTCAAGTAGAAGTAATAGTTCCTTAACTTGTTCCTGACTTCAAAAGGAATGCTTCTAACTCTTCACCATTTCATATAATAGTATAGATTTTGGGAGATGTAGTTTCAGATTTTTAAAAAGCTAGTTTTGGTGTTTCAGGGATACGGTAAAAAAAAAAAAAAGAAAAAAGCTAGTTTGCTTTTTTAAAAGTCATAAATGGGTATAAATTGTAGCCAGTGATTTACTTTTTTTAAATGATTAATGGAATAAGAATAGCCAATGATTTTGCTTATACCCATTACTGGAGATAGAAAAAAAAAATAGCCAATGATTTTAATTTAGTCTCCATTTTGCTGTTAATATTATTTATGTCTTCCCTTTTTAAAGAAAATTCTTAGTCATGCAAGAGGTTTGTCTGTTCACTGTTCTGCAAAAATCGGCTCATAATTTTGTTAATCCTATTATGTCCTGGTTAAAATTTTCAATTATTTCTATTCCTTATCATTTTCTCAATTATAATTTCTTTGGGTTTCCTTGCTTTCCCTTTACTACTTTATTTAAATAATTAATTCATTGATTTTTCAATCTTTGTTTCCAATATATGTATTTTAGGCTATAAATTATTCTCTATTGCTTTAATTTTATCCTATAATTCTAATATATATTGGCTTTGTTTTTATTCAGTCTCATTTCAGTTATTTACTGAAGTATAACAAACCAACCCAAAACTTAATGGCTTAAAACACAATATGTTATTTCTCAAAATTCTACAGGTAATTTGGGCTGTTCTGCTGGTTTTCCCTGAGATCACTCAAGCAGCTGAGGT
>NW_016108070.1:484694-493235 GCF_001604975.1 Cebus imitator | reverse complement strand
AAAAAAAAAAAAAAAAAAAAATCTACTACAAGGCCTAATTAGTTTTCTACTGCTGTGTATAACACCCATTATCATATCACATTTTCCATAGATCAGAAGCCTGACATTGTTCAACTGGTTCTTTGCTTTGGGTCTCACAAGTCCAAAAGCAACGTGTCATCTGTGCTGGGTTCTTATCTGCAAGCTCTGGAGAAGAATCTCCTTCCAAACTTATTCAGGTCAGTTCATAGAATTCCTATTTCCTTGCTTTCAGCAGGGGCTGCTGTTAGCTTCCAGATGCCACCCACATTCCTTGACATGTGGTCCTTTTCCATATTCAAGCCAGGGTTGTTATACTGAATGATTCCTGTGTTTCAAATCTGACTTCCTTTCTGCCCCCCACCACCAGAGAAAATTCTCTGCTTTTAGAAGACTCACCTGACTGGGTCAGGTCCCTCAGATAATCTCTGTATTTTATGGCAAACTGATTTGGTATTTTATTTGTATCTGCAAAATCATTTCACAGCAGTACCCAGATTAGTGTTTAATAAAATAATCTTGGGGAAGGGGGCCATCTTTAGAATTCTACCTAGCACAACACAAGACTTCATAATTGAAGTTGTCACAATGTTTCTTCATTGACTCATTAATTAATTATAAGCATGTTTTCAGTTTCCAGTTTCTTTTGGGCTTTATTTTAGTTGTTGATTTATAATTTTACTGCTGTGTGATCTGTATGTATTTGCTGAACCCCGCTTTCTAGTTTTATATGTGGTCAACTTTCATAAATAACTCATTTGTACTTGAAAAGAATATGTGTCCTCTAATTGTTAAGTGAAGAGTTCTACACTTGCATTTGAACTCCAACCTGTTAAATGGGTTATACATCTGTATATATATCCTTTTTTTTTTCTATTTGATCTATCAGTTTCAAAGAGAATTATGTTATGCTCTTCCATACTGACCCTTTTAATTTAAAGATGAGGAAGTTGAGGCCCAATAAAGTTAGGTGACTTGCCTCAGATCCTAGAGCTAATTAGGGGAGAGCTGGGGTAAGAACTCAGGTATTTTCTTTTTATTTATTTATTTTTTTCTTTTTTGAGACAAGGTCTCACTCTGTGACCCAGATTGGAGTGCAGTGGCACAATCTCAGCTTACCGCAACTTCTGCCAGCCAGGCTCAAGCGATCCTCCCACCCCAGCTCTCGAAAGTAGCTGGAACCAGAGGTGCTCCTTGCCATGTCTGGCTAATTTATTGTAGAGGTGGGGTTTTGCCATGTTCCCTAGGCTGGTCTCGAGCTCCTGAGCTCAAGAGATCTGCCCATCTCATCCTCCCAAAGTGCTGGGATTACAGGTATGAGCAACTACACCCAGCCAGACCTCAGGTATTTTTTTTAATATTGATATTTGGGATATTTACATGAAAAGGAAAACCTAGTAATTTTGTTCATTTCTCTTGTAATAATACTCCCTGCCAATTTGGTGTCATATTGGCCAGTAGAAGATGAGGGCTGCTCTCATTAGTCACAATTTGATCTTAGACTGATAACACAAGTTATTTAAGTCTATGGGAGAGTTATTTTTAATAGGTAAAGCACCTATCATGAACTCCCACAATACCCTCCACCCAATATCCCATCTAAATCAAAGAAAGCACCCTCAGCCAGCATGTCAATGGGACGAAATGATTCAGAAATACTAGTAGGACATCTCCTTCATTAATCTTTGACTTAGTTTATATTCTGATACAATATTGCTCCCATTTTTAGAACTTCCTTTGCAGAGAAAACACACATAAATATATTATTTTTAAGTATGTTTCAAGTACAGCCTGCCCAAATTTGGCCCTTCCTTTTTCATCATGGAAGGGCCAAATGACCAAACCTATAGCTTATCAGATTTCAGCTACCATGCATTATTATTGGCCATCTGCTGCCCCTTGCTTACTTGACCCCTCACCTCTGTGCCCTAAAAGGGGATTGTGTAAGGATAATAAACACTCACTTTCAGGCAGACCAGAGCCAGATATGCCCATACTTCAGCATTGTAGTTGTTCAATGCATTGGCTTCAGAGAGAGCATCCTCAGCCTCTGTGAGCTCGTCCAGCTTGACACAAAAAGGAGACACATGAGTTAGTTTAGCTGAAACCACTATGCCCTAATAATACTGGTGTACATGACCTATACCAATGGTTTTCAAATTTTTAGTATTTTTAGCATCAGAACTCTTTTCTTCAAATGCAATTTTATGTGGTGGTTCAATATATGAACCAATTAAAAATAGAACTGCTCTGATTAAAGAGCCAGGTTGGGGATTCTGGAGCCCTGCCTAGTAGGCTCTCAACTTATATCCCTTCCTTCCTTTCCTCTACAGCAGTCCCATCAGGACATCTATAAACCATGGAGCTTCAGGTGCAAGGTTGAAAATTCACAAGAATTCGCTCTCATGTGTGCATCATTCAGTGATGCCTCCATACACAGTGGGCTGCAACATACATTTATAGTTTTTTTCTTTACGTTGTGCATCCTTTTCTTGAGATAAAAGTCTTATTTGCCTGTTGAAATACTATTGTCCAGAAAGCTTTTTTCCCCCTAATATCAGTTATTAACAGCTCAATCCTGAGCAACCAATGCAATATTCAGAGACTCTAGGGTGCTCTCTGAGCTCTGGGCACATGGAAATTGTTATTGCTTCTTAAAACTGTGAGTTTGCTTTGTAAGACATTCCAAAAGGCTCTCCCTTCCCCAGTAGAGTACCTCTTCTCTTTTCTCTATCTTTTTTTTTTTTTTTTTTTTATTTTTGAGTTCTAATTCAATTACACTGTGGTCTGAGAGTCTGTTTGTTATGATTTCAGTTTTTTTTTTTTTTTTTTTTGAGACAGTGTCTCGCTATGTTGCTCAGGTTGGAGTGCAGTGGCACCATCTTGGCTCACTGCAACCTTTGCCTCCCAGGTTGATTCTTGTGCCTCAGCCTCCCAAGTAGCTAGAATTACAGGTGCCCACCACCACACCTGGCTAATTTTTGTATTTTTAGTAGGGATGGGGTTTCACCATGTTGGCCAGACTGGTCTCAAACTCCCGGCCTCAAGCAATCAGCCTGCCTCAGTGTCCCAAAGTGCTGGGATTACAGGCATGAGCCACTGTGCCCAGCCCAATTTTTCTGTTTTAAAATAATAATGGGTTTCTAGGACCAAGACAAGGTGGAGAATGGTCTTTCACCCACGCCCATACTTTGGCCCCCACTTTAAAGTCTCTGAGACATTAATTCACTATTTAATCAAGCTACATTTGCTGAGGATTTGCTCTGCGTCAGGCAGTATGGTAGATGGTGGGAGTAAAAAAATAATATCTTACAGTCTCAGCTACTCAGGAGGCTGAGGCAGGAGAATCAACCCAGCCTGGGAGGCAGGGATTGAAATGAGCCAAGATTGAGCCACCGCACACCAGCCTGGGTGACAGAGCAAGACCCTCTCAAATAAAGACATACATACATATATACATACATACATACATACATACATACAATACAATCCCTGCCTTCAAAGAGCTCATTGACAGATGTGTGAAAAATAAAACACAGGCCAAGTGAGGTAGCTCATGCCTGTAATCCCAGCACTTTGGGAGGCCAAGGTGGGCAGATCACCTGAGCTCAGGATATCAAGACCAGCCTGGCCAACATGCTGAAACCCTGTCTCTAATAAAAACACAAAAATTAGCTGGTCATGGTGGCACACACCTGTAATTCCAGCAACTCAGGAGGCTGAGGCAGGAGAATCGCTTGAACCCAGGAGGCAGAGGTTGCAGTGAGCTGAGACTGCATCACTGCACTCCAGCCAGGGTGACAGAGTGAGACTCTGTATCAAAAAACAAACAAACAAACAAAAACAGAGGAAAATCAAACACATAAATTGTTCTGTATAGAATAAATATTTCATGGTGGCTCACACCTGTAATCATAGTACTTAAGAAGGCCTAGGATAGCTTTTTGGTTTCTGAGTTGGTTGATTTGTTCATCATAGTCCCATTCACTAAAATAGGGAATACAGGAGAAGGTACTGGCTTAAGGAATGTAAGTACTTCAGGGATAAGGTAGGGTGTATTTTGAATATGTGCATTTTGAAGTATCTGGAGAACCATCAACAGAGCTGTTAATTGCAGTGTTTGATATAAGTGTCAGCCAGAGCTTGAAAAGTGTTATAAACTCAAGATTTAGAATTCATTCTGGCACAGTGACAGTTAAGACAACTGGGGTAGATGGTGCATCTTAGAGAGAACAAATAAGGTAACAAGAGAAAAGGACTGACTATAGAAACCAAGAGAAACCAACAACTAAGGTGAGGAAAAGATGAGAAGCCAGTAAAAAGTCTGAAAAAGGTGCCAGAGAGGAAGGTGCAGAACTCAAAGAATATGAGTGCAGTAATATTGAAGCCAAGGGAAGAAAGAGCTTCAAGAAGGAAGTGGTCAATAAGGTTAACTGCCACAGAGACTTCATCTAAGTGTCCACTGCACTTCGCCATTAGGATGTCATACGGGACTTCTGTTAGAGAAGTTTCAGCAGAGTGGCAAGGGTATGTGTCTAATTGCAATAAAATGAAGGGCAAATAGGACAGAGAAATGAACAAACAATTTACAAGAAATACCTAGATAATATTATTTCAACCTTAGGAACAAAAATGCAAATTAAGATACATATCAAATTGGCAAATCATAATGCCCATTGTTAATGAGGTAACAATAAAATGGGCTCTCACACTTTCTGACAGTATAAATCAGTATATAGACTTTCCAGAAGGCAAATTAACACTATAATTTAAAGACTAAAAATATTTCTACAATCTCTTAGAATGTATTCTAAGGAAATAATCAGAGTTAAATATAATGATTCATGTCCAAGAATGTTTATCTCAGCTTTATTTAGTTAGTTAGTTTTTATTTTTTAAAGACAAAGGTTGTATTAGTCTGTTTTCACACTGCTGATAAAGACATACCCAAGACTGGAAGAAAAAGAGGTTTAATTGGACTTACAATTCCACATGGCTGGGGAAGCCTCAGAATCCTGGTGGGAGGCAAAAGGCACTTCTTACATGGCAGAGGCAAGAGAGAATGAGGAAGAGGCAAAAATGGAAACCCCTGATAAACCTAACAGATCTCGTGAGACTTATTCACTATCACGAGAATAGCATGGGAAAGACTGGACCCCATTATTCAATTACCTCCGCCTGGGTCCCTCTCACAACACGTGGGAATTCTGGGAAATACAATTCAAGTTAAGATTTTGGTGAGGACACAGCCAAACCATGTCAGGGTCTCACTCCATTGCTCAGGCTGGAGTACAGTGACATGATCATGGCTCACTGTAGCCTCCACCTCCTCAGACTCAAGTGATCCTCTCACTTCAGCCTCCCCTGTAGCTGGAACCACAGCACATGCCACCACATTCAGCTAATTTTGTAACTTTTTTTGTAGAGACATGGTTTTGCCACATTGCCCAGGCTGCTCTTGAACTCCCGGCTCAAGCAGTCTGTCCACCTTGGCCTCCCAAAGTGCTGGGATTACAAATATGAGCCACCATGCTGAGCCTATCTCAGCTTTATTTATAATAGCTAACAACATACCCAATAATTGGTCTTATGGTATATCCACACATAGGTATGGTATGACTAAAACACTGATGGGAGAGGGTAAAGATTACTGGACATCCTAGTGGTAGTACTTAGCTAAATTATTTTTTTGTTTCTATCTCAATGAAATTTTTTTTTTTAACAACTCTCAAACAAATAGAAGCATGAGTTATACCAAATAGTTTGTATAGCTGGTTCTTGTACTTTTCACAATGCTGTCAAGTTTCTAACAGCTATAGATGTTTAACATCCTTTCTGGGAAGGTAGATCAGGGGGCACATAGCTTATGTATACATGACCTTATGTCCTGGTTGGCCTTGTATAATTTTAACAACATCTTTTTCATTCTCAGAAGGATGCTGGTTTGTATGATAAATTAAATGATCATCCTATTTATTTATCCATATATCAAAGAACACCATGTAGTCATTCCAATTCATGTTTATACTATTTGGTGCTGTAAGAAGATACCAACACTATATTGTTAAGTAGAAAAAAGACTACAAAGCAGTAAATATTTACAATTTTTACATTAAAATTGCTTTCATACATATGAAAAAAAATGGGAGGAAAATGCATTCAAATGTTAACAGTGGTTATCACCAACTTGTGGAGTTATGGATACTTAAATGTTTTCTTCATATTTTGTATCTATTTGTCTATTTTTAGAGATGAAGTCTTGCTCTGTCCCCCAGGCTGGAGTGCAGTTGTGCAATTGTGGGTCACTACAGCCTCTAACTTCTGTGTTCCCACCAAACAATCCTCCCATCTCAGTCTCCCAAGTATCTGGGACTACAAGCACATGCCACCATGCCTGGTTAATTTTTAATGTTTTTGTAGAGATGGGGTCTTGCTCTGTTGCCCAGATTGGTTTCTCTCAAACTCCTGGGCTCAAGAGATCCTTCTACCTCAGCCTCCCAAAGTGCTGGAATTACAGGTGTGAGCCACTGCTTCCAGCTTCCTCTAAATTTTCTATAATGAACATATACTATCTTTATGGTTGAAAAAAAGCAATGAGGGGCTAAGCACAGTGGTTCACACCTATAATCCCTGCACTTTGGGAGGCTGAGGCGGGCAGATCACTTGAGGTCAGGAGTTCAAAACCAGGCTGACTGACATGGTGAAACCCCATCTCTACTAAAAATACAAAATTAACCAGGCATAGTGGTGGGCACCTGTAATCCCAGCTACTCAGGAGGCTGAGGCAGAGGATCACTTGAACCCAGGAAGCAGAGGTTGCAGTGTGCTGAGGTGGCGCCACTGCAGCACTGCACTCTAGCCTGGGAGACAGAGTGAGACTCTATCTAANAAAAAAAAAAAAAAAAAAAAAAAAAAAGTAAAAAATGAGTGAGTAGATATTTAAAGAAAAGGAGAGGCATGGAATCAATAATATACCTGAAGAAATCAGGCAGGAACACGAGGATGTATGCCTCTTTGAAGATTGGAGGAAAGGAGGGAAGGTTAAGTAAAGAGATTTTAGGGGAAGCAGAGCAAAAGTTTCTACCAGAAGCTACAGTAACTCCTCCTGCATATCGAAGGGTCACAGTGATTAATAAGTGTCAATCAATTTCTTCAACTGACTTTAATAGATTCTCATCTCCCATATGACCTTTTTCTTACAGATAATGTCACAAAAGAGTGTCTATACCAAATACCATGAATTGTTTTTGTTACATAATTTCTTGGTTCAGGTTTTTGTGGGATTTTTTAAAGATCTTCTACTTTTCTAGCTAGTTAAGTGAACTGAAGTTCACTGAACACCTTTGAAGAACAACTTTTCATTACAGCAGACTGCCCTGATTTTTATTCCAGCGTCATCACAAACCCCCAGGATGCCTGCAAGGCCAAAGAATCAAGGCCAGCTGTATGCACAGGCCTACTCTCAAGCCTTCATCCTCTTACCCGATAGCAGGCGATTCCCAGTCCTAGCCAGGTAAGGCATGAAGGTGATCTCTTACAGGCTTGCATGTAGGTTTTCTTTGCCTTTTCATACTGCAGAAAGAAAGCATCACAAAGCTACTGTTCTAGAGGCTTCAAACCCCATATTGCTGGGATGATCATGGGATCTCTGATAGTTGTGCTCCAGAACAATCTAAGTTAAGCAAGTCCTTTAATTGTACTTTTACGTCTACCTTAAAGGAGCTATCGCAAGAAGATTGGTAAGAGGATATGGATAGATCACATGAAGGGCAGACTTTCACTTGGAAGTATTTCCAAAGACATTTATAGTCTCTGTAACAGTTGAGGCAAGGAGTTACACTGAAAGTTCTGGGTGACTATAATGATTATCTGAATTCTACCTAGACTTCATGGATTACCTTCTTTCACTTTAATGTAACATAATATGGTGGCATGACAGACATGCAATCTCTGAACTAAAAGGTATACTTGATACAGCCTCATTATTCTGGAAATCTATTCCCTTTGTTGTAATAGGTCTTAGGATTTTAGAAAAACTCAAAAAACAAACTTTCAAAAGACATAGCCCTGAAGGGACAATTTCTTGTCCTTTATCTCCAAGACAAGACGTATCTATAGCAGAGCCGCAGCAAACACCTTAAGAGCTGCTTGCCCAGGGACTGCCTAAGTCAGCAGCGCTCTGAAGATGCAGCTTTCAGTGACATCAGAAAGAAAATTTTTCCTTATATATTTCACTACAATGGGACAGGGAATTCTCTCAAGCCTATATGAGCCTTCCTGAGTGGCGCCACCTCAGCTTACTGCAATGTCACTCACATTATATGGCATTGCAATTTCTTGTTGCTGTTGTTTTATATTAAATGAAAAGACAACTGGGTGTTCTGAGGGGAAAAAACAGAATAAAGTCAAAACAAAAGCAAGTGAGTCAAAAGGCCTTTGGCAGAATGTTGATAATTGTTAAAATGAGACAATGGATCCATGGTAGTTCATTTTACTATTCTGTTTGCTTTGCATGTATTGAAA
>NW_016108070.1:475746-484304 GCF_001604975.1 Cebus imitator | reverse complement strand
TCCTGAGTAGCTGGGATTACAGGCACACGCCACCATGCCCAGCTATTGTTTTTTGTATTTTTAGTAGAGACGGGGTTTCACCATGTTGACCAGGATGGTCTTGATTTCTTGACCTTGTGATCCACCCGCCTCGGCCTCCCAAAGTGCTGGGATTACAGGCTTGAGCCACCACGCCCGGCCGCTAATACAATTTTAACTAACATAACATTACTGAGTTCTTAAGAACTATTTAGCAGCATAATGGTTAACACCACAGGCTGAAGAGGGAGACCCAGGCATCTCAGATCAACTTCCCCTTTTCATTCCCAAGACTGTAAACTTCCCCTTTTCATTCCTAAGACTGTAAACCGAAGCCCTTTTCATATGTAATTCCTAAGACTGTAAACTGAGACCCTTTTCATATGTTAAGCTATAAACCTAAGATTCTTCCATGTGTAACTTCTAAAGTATAAGCCTATATAAAGAAGGAAACTTCCTTTGTTAGGGGAGCCTGGCTGTTAGGCAAATATGCCACCTTGCTCCTGGCCGAATAAACTCCTTCTCCCTGTATTCAATGTCCAAGAGATCCGTTTCCTGAGGCCGCTCCTGCTACAAGCCTGCCTGCGTTTGAATGCTGCTTCCACTAATTACTGGTTGTCTGAGGTTGGGCAAGTCACTTTATCTTTGGATGTAAAAGTGTCATTATTATATTACAATTTTTAGTCCACACAGATGGGTGTTAATGCTTCAATTACAATCAGTTCCCAGACCATGGGATTATTCCCTCTCTACCCCTCACCTCTTTCTCTTCCAGATAGATGAGTCCCAGTCGCAGGAAGATGAAGTGCATCTCAGAAGCATCCACTACAAAGCTAATGGTTCGTTCATAGCATGCCTTGGCCTCGGCATGATTTCCACTCAGAAAATTGAGATGGCCCTTCAGGCCCCAGACATTGGGGCTCTGGGAAAGTAAAAAACAAGTAGTACATGGGATAAGGTAGTATTTAAAAGTACCTTGATGACCTTTGTTTAACATTTAAATGTAGACAGATTAAGTCTATTTTCTTTTTCTTTTTTCAGATCAACGGTCTTCTTTTTCTAAGAGCACTTAGAAACATAACCAATTAATTGTACTCAGAGAGATTTTTCTAGGTTTGCCCTCAGATTTCTTTCGTGCATTCTTCAAAGCCGTTTTGGGTGTGGAGTAAATATTAAGAAAAACATTCAAGCATAACCCCCATACTATTCACATGAGAAAACAGAGGAAACCTAGAAAAATTGAAATAAACACTATCAGCTAAAGATACCTCTTTCTCTGCCCTTTGCAAAACTCATGATTACTTAAGAAAAGCAAATGGAAGGGTATAGAAAGATAAGTTTACTGACAGCTGATGACCACCACCTCTGTTCACCAGAAATCTATGTGCAATGTGGCATCACCACCTTTAATAAAGCCCCTTCTCCAGACTCAAGAGGCTTCAGCAAAAGTCATTACCAGGTAGTCCATCTGGGCCGCTTGTTGGAGGTATTCCTCTGCCTTGGCAAAGTCCTTCTTAAGAATGTGTGTCTGGGCCAGCACCAAGTAATACTCACAGCTGGGACCTCCTTGAGGGCATAACAGCTCATGTGCAAGCACTCTGTGCACAAACTGCAAAGACAATCAGATTATAAGGAACATATAAATGGCTGCATTGTGTCTTTTGCAGTTGAAGGATTCCGTCTCTGATAATAAATAAGAAATGTATTACAGAATGAAATAAATATCCTCAACTTCAAAAAGTAAAGGATGAATTACAAACATTCAGCACTTCATAGTTTCATTACCAGCTATTCACTTAGTCACCAAATGAAGATATTTCCAAGTGAATAACATGCAATATTGTACAATTCTGGTCTTGCTGGTCATCATACTAGGTGAGTGTTAGAAAATAGAGCAGACAAAGGCACATCATCAACCACCCCATTTACATAGAAGGCAACATTTTCAGGCAGCTGACATTGTAAGGAAATTTACAGTGAGGCAAAACTGCCTTTCTAACAATCTAGACTTGAAATCTTAGAAACATAAATGTCTGTTTTGGATGTACCTCAAAACATTGGTTATGTTTACCAGTTTTGTACTTTGGGCCAATTTTTGTATTTTTGTACTTTTTATTTTTTTAGAGACAGGGTCTTGCTCTGTCACCTAGGGCTGGAGTGCAATGGTGTGGTCATAGCTTACCGCAGCCTCCTGGCCTCAAGCAATCCTCCTGCCTTGGCCCCCCAGAAGTGCTGGGATTATAAGTGTGAGCCACCTTGCCTGGCCAAATCTTTGCTTTTTATACTTTATAAGACCTACAAATTTAAGAAAGTTAGATATACTTGCTAAATCAAAGGTAAATCCTTCTTTTCTTCTCCCACTGTTCATATCTTTGCCTATAATGTAGAAAATTCTACATTATACTTATACATTTTTAGAAGAACACTAGAGGGAATAGCTGCAGCTATTTTTTCTACCTGCCTTCTGAGTCTCTGACCTTGAGGGGCTAATGACTTATTTACCTCTGGGAGAAGAGACCCTGTTTTTATTTTGAGGAGGGTTAATATATTAAAGGCTTCTTCTTAATGTGGCCCAATCCAACCCAGTTTATAATTCTTGCCCTTTCTTGACCTTGCCTGCCCTCAAGTGGGGCATGCACTTGATAGGATCAAAACCAAACACTCTTGGCTTCTGAATCTTGCTCTCCCTCCTACTCCTTGCTCATGGATATGCTTCTTGCTTCCCATGTGGTAGGCAGACCTATTAGGATGCTATGCTTCTCTGAGAGGAGGCTTCAGTTCTTTAGCTGCTCTACCTGTGATTTCATGGGTAAGTCAAATGTGGGGCCAGTTATGTTCTCCAGCCCAGTTTTACCAATAAAAATAAGCTAATATTTTTATTCCCCCATATAGTACTGTGTATGTTTCCAATTGGATCAGAACCTAGAGGGGAAGAGGGGAATGATTTGGCTCCTGTGAACCCCCAACACTCATATAATGAATTCCCATAATAAAGTAATATCAGGCAACATACACCTTAGAGTCTGATTTAGCTCTGTTGGTACTCTACAGGGAGTGGACCTGGAGTGAGATCTTCTGCTGCCTTGAGCAAAGAGTGGTTCATGTTTGGATGTTCTTCCCATTGGGCTTAAGGTATGCTCTCAAAACCATATTTGATTTCTGCTTCACAAATATCTAAGCTTGAAAGATACCATTAAGGATAGAATAAGGAGTTTGCTAAAATCTTTCCATCTACTTGCCCTTTTCCAAACATTCTGACCTGCACAGCCTTGACTTTCATCAAGAAACGTATGGTCTCCATGAAGATGGTGGTAGTTTGAGAAGCACCATAATGAAAGCCAGGATGCAGAAGAGCTGATGAATCTTCGCATTTTGATACTTCTGAAAATATTACATTAAAAGGGCAGAAGATTTAATGTAACAGAAAAAGTTTCAGAAATTCAGACACACTCACATAACAGGGAGAGTTTTCTCATCTAATACATGAGAGAGATCATAATCTGGAAAGCAATTGATTGCTCTTCAGCAATGGTCCTGAAAAAGGAGAACTCAAAGGTTCTCAAGGTGAATCTACTTGTGGTTCCAAATGCAAGTACAACCAAATGAAAAGCTTTTAAAAAGTATTCAGATCTTCTTGAATGTGAAACACAATTTGTAGATTTTTTTTAAAAAATGAAGACCTGTTAGGAAATCATAGGTCTGTAGTTGGCTACTTCTGTGAGCTAAATATAAAATCTTTGCTTATTGAAAGAGTTTGGATTTCAGAGTCTAGTTAATATTAAATAATTTAGGCAACTAATCAACTTTAAACAAGTCAGGATTGCCATTTTATAATTGCAAGAGTCTTCATCCTTATCTAGCTTATGCCCCTCTTCCAAGTGGAAATCTTTATTTCTAGTTACCTTTCTTTGTTGGTACCTCCTTGATAAATGTGTTAGATAAATTTTGGTGTATACTTGGATCCCAAGCTTGTGTAGACAAAATGGGTTCTTGTGAATCAGACTGCAGTTTGGAGGATTCTTCAAGAAATTTGTCTAGAATAGATAATGTAGCAACTGGTCCTAAATAGATTAAATTTTAATGAAAAATAAAACTTATTACATTGGGAATTTAAAAGTTATTATAAGAGATACATTTTGCAAAGCATAAGAAATATATTCCCTAAATATTTCATGAAGGATAGACTTGTTTGGTAGGCTTGTTTATATTTTTTAATAATTTAAAGAGCACAAGCTAAACTGACAAAACAGTCGCTGTCACTGTGACTCCCCCCAATACAATCTTGCTGCTAGTCCAAGCCATGATAATATCAAGCAGATCCCTATTTTATTTGCTAAATTCAGATTCTGAAGAATCCAGATGAGAAAACTAAAACGTTTTTAGATAATGTTAAAGCCCTTAAGAGACAGGAATTCTATTCATCTTATCTCAGTGTTCAATAATAATCATCATCATATAATTAATCATATAATAGCTGTATTTATTTTATTTTTATTATTTTTGAGACAGAGTCTCACTCTGTCGCCCAGGCTGGAGCCCAGTGGTGTGATCTCAGCTCACTGCAACCTCTGTCTCCTGGGTTTAAGGAATTCTCTGCCTCAGCCTCCTGAGTAGCTGGAATTACAGGGGCCTGGCACCACATCCAGCTAGTTTTTGTATTTTTAGTAGAGACAGGGTTTCACCATGTTGGCCAGGCTGATCTCAAACTCCTGACCTCAGGCGATCCACCCGCCTTGGCCTCCCAAAGTGCTGGGATTACAGACATGAGCCACCACACCCAGCCAATAGCTATTTTTAAACATGTCCATATGCCATGTATTGCGCTAAAGACTTTAATCCATATCATTTATTTTTTACAACACTATGAGATATTATTTTTGTTATGCTCCTTTTAAAAACGTGAATCAGACAGTTGTTAAATAATCTGCTGATGCTCTCAAACATGCCATGCTGCCTATCAAATGAATGTTTGATAAATAAAAATAAAAGCAATGCTAGGCGGGAAATTAGTGCTAGGTGGCCCCAAATCAAAAGATGTCACTTCCAGCTAGGGCAAAAAAGTAGCTTTGAAAAATAGGTAGAAAATGGATAGCAAAGAGGGAGGAGCATTCAGGGCTGGAAGCATGCCACTGGCGAGAGCATTAGAAGTAGTGAGCTAATTATTTTAATGGGTCCTGAGGATTTCATAGGGAAAATTAAGGAAAAGATAGGTTGGGCTCGATTGTATTGATACTTGAATGCTAGGATATTTCTCCTCTAGGCAAGAGAAGAACAGAGGAGATCCACTGAATAGTTTTGAGCAAAAAAAGTAGAGAATGAAAGTGATACTTTATGAAGACTATGCTAGCAGTGCTATGTGCAAGGAGAAAAATTGTGGATGAAGGCAAAGAGACCTGTTATTGTTATAACAGTCTGGATATTCGGTAATGGAGAGTAGTGAAAATCTAAAGGGAAGATACAGCGAACATTTTCGAAGAGAACCAACTGGTCTTAGGAATTCACCTGAGGGGGATGGGGGAAAGTTCAATAAAGAAAGAAAGAGCCATCTTTTTCTGCATGGGTGGAAAACAAAAGAAAGGAAGGAAGAGGGAGCAGGGATAACTCTGAGATCATAAGTTTGGGTGCCTAATATAAAGATGTAGAAGCAATTTGGGAGCTGAAGTTGAGTTTACAAGTGAAAAAATCCAACTATTGTATTGTATAGGGATGTTGGTCAAAGAGCTAAATTTGAGAGTTATGAGCAGTAAAATGAAAACTAGAAGGGCAGGTAAATTCTTAGATAGTAAGATTGGATTATTGGAAATGATTATATCTAATGAATGTGACCAGAAAGAAAAGCTAACAAAAGAAACCAAAGCTGCTGGAGATGAGGAGGTAATCCAACATAACTTCAGGAAGGAGAAAGTTGTTAACAACTGCAGAGTGATCCTTGAGGAGTAACAATGGAAAAAATGGTTAACATTAAAATTTTCTGATATATATGTATATACAGGTATATGTGTGTGTGTGCATATATACATATATGTATTTTGACACAAAGCCTAGGCTGGGACACAGTGGCATGATCATAGCTTGCTGTGGCTCAAAGGAACCTCCCTCCTCAACCTCCCAAGTAGGTGGGACTATAGGTGTGCACCACCACGCCTGGCTAATTTAAAAAAAAAATTTGTAGAGATGGGTCTCACTATGTTGCCCAGGTTGGTCTCCAACTCCTAGCCTCAAGCAATCCTTCTACCTTGGCCTCCCAAAGTGCTGGAATGACAAGCATGAGCCACTGTGCCAGCCTAAGGTATAATTTACATAAAATAAAGTATCCCCCTTCAAGTATATGTTCAGTGTGTTTTAAATGTATACACTCGTGTAATCACTATTATAACCAAGATACAAAGCATTACTGATATTCCAAAAAGCTCCCTCATGCTCTGCCAATTCCCAGGCCAAGGCAACCACCGATCTGCTTTCTGTCAATACAGGTTTATTTTCCTCTTTCTAGAATTTCATTTCAATGGAATCATACAGTATGCACTCTTTTGCAGCTGGTTTATCTACCTAGCATACTGTTTTTGAGATTCATCCATATTGTACTTATCAGTAATTTGTTCCTTTTTATTGCTGAGTATTTTTTTATTGTGTGGATATATGAAAATTAATCATTCATCTATCAATAGGTAGTTGGGTTGTTTCCAGTCCCTATTAAAAAAATAAATCATTATATTTAAACATTTGCATACAAATCTTTGCAAGGATATGTTTGTTTCTGTTGGGTTAAGATCTAGGAGTGAAACTGCTGGCATGTGTATGTATGTTTAACCTTATTTCAAAAATTGGCAGTTTTGTGCTCACTTCAGTAGCACATATATTAAATTTGAAACAGCACGGAGATTAGCATGGCCCTGGAACAAAGATGACTTACAGATTCCTGAAGCATTCCACATTTTAAATGCATGTAACAAAGTATCATTGCATAAATATGTACAATTATTATGTATCAATAAAAAAAGAGGTTGGGTGAGGTGGCTCACATGGGTGATCCCAGCACTTTGGGAGGCCAAGGCAAGAGGATTGCTTGAGCTCAGGAGTTCAAGATAAGCCTGGGCAACATAGTGAGACCTTATCTCTACTAAAACAAAAATTAGCCAGACATGGTGGTGCACACGTGTAGCCCCAGCTACTCTTGAGGGATTGAGGTGGGAGGGTTGCTTGAGCCTCAGAGGTAGAAGTTACAGTGAGCCATGACTGCCCCACAGCACTCTGGCCTGGGTAACATGGTGAGACCCTGTCTTAGTAAAAGAGAAAAGAAAACAAAAAAAACCTTTAAAAATTGCCATTTTTTGGAAGGCTATGTAAGTATATGAAAAAAAAGAAAAAAGTTACCGGTTTTCTCAAGTGGTTGCACCATTTTGCATTCTCACTAGCAATGTTTGAGAATTCCAGTTTCTCCACATCTGTATAAGTTTATATTCTCAATCTTTTTAATTATCAATCTTTTTAATTTTAGCTATTCCAGTGGTAAATTTCATTGATTTTCAAATGTGAAATTAATCTTACAACCCTGCTTAGTTATATTATCTTTTATATATGTTGCTAAAATTGACTGGCTAATATTTGTTAAGAATTATTGTGTCTAACCAGGTATGGTGGCTCATACCTATAATCCTAGCTACTTGGGAAGCTGAGGTGGGAGGATTGCTTGAGGCTAGGGGTTTGAGACCAGCCTGGGCAACATAATAAAACCTTGTCTCTTAAAAAAGAATAATAATAATAATAAAATAAGGCCGGGCACAGTGGCTCACGCCTATAATCCCAGCACTTTGGGAGGCCAAGGCAGGTGGATCACGAGGTCAAGAGATCAATACAATCCTGATCAACATGGTGAAACCCCATCTCTACTAAAAATACAAAAATTAGCTGGGCATGGTGGTGCACGCCTGTAGTCCCAGTTACTGGGGAGGCTGAAGCAGGAGAATTGCTTGAACCCAGGAGGTGGAGGTTGTAGTGAGCCGAGATCGTGCCATTGCACTCCAGTCTGGGTAATAACAGTGAAACTCCATCTCAAAAATAATAATAATAATAATAAAATAAAGAAGTATTGTGCCTAGGCTTATGAAAGTTATTTGTATGTACTTTTCTTTCTTTGGGATGGCTTTGTCTAGTTTTGATACTTTGTCCAGTTTTGATACTTCTCAAAGTATGAGTTTGGAAGTATTCTCTTTTTCTCTATTTTTTGAACATATGGTATGATTGGAAATATTTTTTCCTTAAATATTTAATAAAATACACCAATAAAACCTTTTGGGCCTGGAGTTTTCTTTGTGAGAGGTTTTTAATTACCCACTTAACCTTCTTAGGATATATAGACCTATTCAGATTGTTTCTTCCTGAGTAAGCCTTGTTAGTTTATGTCTGTCAAGGTATTCATACATTTCATTTAATTTGTTAAATTTGTTGACATTAAATTGTTAATAATTTCTCCTTATTTTTTAATATTTAAAAGATTTTCAATGATGTCCTCTCTTATTTGTTTCTTTTTTTTTTTTTTT
>NW_016108070.1:465145-474421 GCF_001604975.1 Cebus imitator | reverse complement strand
TTGTAGAGATGGAGTTTTGCCATTTTGTGCAGACTGGTCTTGAACTCCTGGCCTCAAGCGATCCACTTGCCTTGGTGATCTGTGCGTTATTCAGAAGTATATTGTTTAATTTCCAAATACTTGAAGTTTTCCTATGTGTCCAGTGATGAGATGGTAAATGTTTAACTACTGGATGTCAGGGGTGTGTGTGGAGCCTGATTTGCTGATTTCCATGATGTAAATTCTCCTACCATAGCCAATTTCGAGCTACCAATATTATGTCATTGAACATACAGTTGGGAAGAGATCTGCAATAGCATACCATTATACAGTGTTTCCACATATGAATACAACTAGAAGACATAAATAACCTTATCAGTGACTTCAGTAAAGTTTCAGGATACAGAAATCAACGTACAAAAATAAGTAGCATTTCTATACACCAATAATATTTAAGCTGAGAGCCAAATCAAGAACACAATCCCATTTACAATACACACACACACACACACACACACACACACACACACAAAATACCTAGAATAACATCTAACCAAGGAGGTGTATTAGTTCTCCTAATACAAGAAAAACTATAAAACATTGCTAAGAGAAATCGCAAGTGTCACCAATAAATGGAAAAACATTCCATATTCATGGGCCGGAAGAATTAATATCATTAAAATAGCCATACTGCCCAAAGCAATCTACAGATTCAGCACTATTCCTGGCAAATTACCGATGTCATTTTTAGAGAGCTAAAAAACAAAACAAAAAAACCTATTCTAAAATTCACATGGAACCAAAAAAGAGCCTGAATAGCCAAAGCTATCCCAAGCAAAAAGATCAAAGCTGGAGGCATCACATTACTTGACTTCAAACTATACTATGAGGCTACAGTAACCAAAACAACATAGTATCGGTACAAAAACAGATACTAGACCAATGGAACAGAATAGAGAACCCCAAAATAAAACTGCACACTTACACTTATCTGATCTTCAACAACAACAAAAGCAATGAGGAAAGGATGCCCTATTCAATAAATGGTGATGGGATAGCTGGCTACCCAGATGCAGAAGAATAAACCAGACCCCTAACTATATACATAAACTAACCCAAAATGGATTAAAGATTTGAATGTATGACCTCAAACTATAAGAATCCTAGAAGAAAACCTAGGAAATTCCATTTTTGACATCGGCCTTTGGGAAGAATTTATGAATAAGTCCTCAAAGCAATTGGAGGCCAGGCCCTGTGGCTGACGCCTGTAATCCCAACTTTGGGGAGCTGAGGCAGGAAGATTATTTGAGCCCAGAAGTTCAAGACTAGCCTGGGCCACATAAGGAGACTCCATCCCTCCAAAAATAATGTTTTTAATTAGCCAAGCATGGACACCTGTGGTCCCAGCTACTGGGGAGGGTGAGATGGGAGGATTGCTTGGGCCTGGGAGGTCGAGGCTGAAGTGAGTCATGATTGCACCACTGCAATCCTGCCTGGACAATGAAGAGAGGCCCTGTCTCAAAAAAAGAAAAAAAAAAAAAAATCAAGTGGGATCTAATTAAACCAAAGAGCACCTACACAGCAAAAGAAACTATCAACAGAGTGAACTGACAACCTACATAACGGGAAAAAATATTCACAAATTATGCACCTGACAAAGGTCTAATATCCAGAATCTACAAGAACGTAAACAGTCAAGCAAGCAATAAACAACCCCATTAAAAATGGGCAAAATACGATAGCATTTATTTATGTTAGGATTTAAGTTTGCCATTTTATTATTTGTTTTCTATTTGTTCTCTCTCCTTCTTACTCTACTGTTTTCCTTTTTCTGCCTTCCTGTGAATTATGTGAACATTTTTTAGCATCCCATTTGACTTACCTGTGGTATATTAGAGTATGTCTATTTGTGGGTTTTTTTTTTTTTTTTTTTTTTTTTTTTTTTTTTTTTTTTTTTTTTTTTTTTTTTTTTTTTTTTTTTTTTTTTTTTTTTTTTTTTTTTTTTTTTTTTTGAGACGGAGTTTCGCTCTTGTTACCCAGGCTGGAGTGCAATGGCGCGATCCTGGCTCACCGCAACCTCCGCCTCCCAGGTTCAGGCAATTCTCCTGCCTCAGCCTCCTGAGTCGCTGGGATTACAGGCACGCGCCACCATGCCCAGCTATTTTTGTATTTTTAGTAGAGACGGGGTTTCACCATGTTGACCAGGATGGTCTCGATCTCTTGACCTCGTGATCCACCCGCCTCGGCCTCCCAAAGTGCTGGGATTACAGGCTTGAGCCACCGCGCCCGGCTGTGGTTTGTTTTTAGTGGTTGCTCAAAGACAGAGCTGCAAACTATATAGCCTATGGGCCATATCTGGCCTGCTACCTGTATGTATAAAAAGTTGTTTTGAAACACAGTCACATCCATTTATATATGTATTGTCTACGACTGCTTTCACATTACAGTAGCAGAGTTGATTACTTATGACAGAGACCAGATAACCCACTTTCAAATTATTGTTTTAAAAAATATTTAATATTTGTAATTTGTAAGAGGGTTTGCCACACCACTTCATGCTGCTTTCATTACTATAAATTGAACATTAGTCTTATAAATATGATTTCAGCTGATAGAATGGAAACTAAATTACAAGACGTAGATAAATTAGATATATAAGAAATTGACGGAGTTCTGCGCGGCGCCAGCCCTTCCGCCACGGTCGCCAATGGAGAGTAGCAGCCATGGCTCTTCGCTATCCTATGGCCGTGGGTCTCACGCCCAGGCACAGCCGCTGCCGTGGGCCTCTGATCAAACACACCAAGTTCGTGCAGGACGTGATCCAGGAGATGTGTGGCTTTGTCCTGCAGGAGTGGTACGGCATGGAGTTACTGAAGGTCTCCAAGGACAAACGGGTCCTCAAGTTCATCAAGAAAAGGGTGGGGACACACATCCACGCCAACAGGAAGTGGGAAGAGCTGAGCAACATCCTGGCTGCCATGAGGAACGCCGCTGCCAAGAAAGACTGAGCCCCCTCCCCTGCCCTCTCCCTGAAATAAACAGCTCGTCCCCCCCGCAAAAAAAAGAAAGAAAAAGAAGAAATTGAGATAAATTAAATGAAACACATGTACATTGCTCCACTGGTGATATATAGAAGTAGAGAAATACAATATTAGGTTAAATTAAGGCAGCCAAGAGATTGTGCTATTCTGAATTACCAACAGAAGAATGTGTTGGACATGGGATATGAGTCTAAATGAAGAAGATGGAGACTTCCAGTTAAACAGAGTAGACAGGCCATGTGTATATATTTTCTTATTCTTATTTTGAAAATCTCACTAAAATGAGAAGAAATTTAAAATGTATAAACCTATAAAGATGAAGAAAACAGAAGAGGAAAAATAAACTACAAGAAATACCAAAAAACCTTAAGGATAGAAAAGTAGATGGGAAGCACTTCTGCTTCTGGCAATTATTGACTGGGTCATTCGCACCAATTTCCCACTGAGTGCAACCAGGAAAGGTGGACAAAATATATTTTTTTAAAACATGCTTGAATGTACCAGAGAGCTAACCAGATCAACTTTCTAAGCCCAAGTCTAGGAAATACAGAAGCCCAGGGTTTCAGCTCATCATTTGAAACTGTATTTTCTTGGAGTAGGATGTGAGTCTCAAGGGTGAGCTTGAGAGTCTGGTAGGCTCAACTTTACTTTTGATTTACCGTCAAGGAGACATATGGCAGACACTGGTAGACAATGACCACCAAAAGGAATTCGAGTTGAGATACCAAAGAGCTACACCCTAAGGATAAGAATAAAATTGAAACAGGCGTTCACAAGAATTATAAGTCATCTTCAAATCGTCTTGATCCCTCAAACTAAATTAGTTTACCAACAGAGTGTCCTATATATGATTTAAAAGTAACCAGACACACAAAGATACATGACAATATGAACCAAAACAAATAAAAATTAATAAATATGAACCAAAACAAATAAAAAGGAGAGAAAATATAAATTAAAAAATATAAATAAGGCTGGGCACGGTGGCTCATGCCTGTAATCCCAGCACTTTGGGAGGTCGAGGCAGGTGGATCACAAGGTTAGGAGTTCAAGACCAGCCTGACTAACATGGTGAAACCCCGTCTCTATTAAAAAAAAAAATTACACACACACACACACACACACACACACACACACACACAAATAAATAAAAATAAAAAGGAGCTTGGGACATAAACTTTATAGTCACTGTGATCAAGAAGATAAAGGTCGGATTAAGAATTTAATGAGAGAACAGTAAACTATAATAAAAGTGATGAAATGGGAATTCCAAAGCCTATTGCTTCTACACTATAAACCTGTACAGACTGTTACTGTACTGAATACTGGAACCAACTATAACATGATAGTATTTGTGTATCTAAACATAGAAAAGGTACAGTAAAAATACAGTATTATATTATCATGGGACAACTGTCAAATATGTAATTCATCCTTGACTGAAATGTTAAGTGGTACATGACTATATTTTTATGTGTATGAAAAAAGATGCTTTGATTATGTAGGTGATACATGCAAATATATATTTTTTCTATTACATTATTATTTATTAATATCTATTGTAGAATGAACATTTTATGCAGAAATGCCTCAGTATATTTATTACTCATACTTTTGTTATGAAGCTACTGGAGGATGTGCTCCACCAAAATGAGGGAGCAAAGTATGAAAGTGGAAGGAACAGAATCCAAGAAATGATGCATCTTGAAGTGAAAGGAGATTTTCAGAATCATAGCAAAGGAACATCCCAGGAGAAGAGCTGCCCATTAGGCC
The DNA here is from genome assembly GCF_001604975.1 of Cebus imitator. Taxonomy (NCBI): domain Eukaryota; kingdom Metazoa; phylum Chordata; class Mammalia; order Primates; family Cebidae; genus Cebus; species Cebus imitator. Next base: position 469,628 of record NW_016108070.1, on the reverse strand, counting down.
TAGAGGGTAAGCATTGAGAATTGAAGAAGGAAGATAGAAGGCTTTGGAGGGAGAAATATCTCTAAGGGGGAAAAATGGACTGATGCATTTTAATAGTTAGATATATCTATCTATAGATATAGAGATAAATATAGAGATATATATATAGATATAGAGATAGAGATATATCTATATATCTATATAGATACAGACATATCTATTTATCTCTATCTATCTATATAGATAGATATAAATAGAGCTATCCAGATATATCTACCTATTAAAATGGACTGATGCATGTTAATAGATATATCTATCTATATTTCTATATCTCTATATCTATAGATATATCTCTATATCTTTATAGAGATAGATATATCTCTATCTATATAGATAGAAATCAGATATACACATATATACATACATTTTATATATATACACACATTTTATGGATATAGAGACAGATATATCTAGGTAGATACAGAGATAGATAAATAGTTACGTCTGTATCTATCTATATAGATAGATAGATATAGAGAGAGATAGATAGATAGATAATTTTTTGCAACAGAGTCTTGCTCTGTCACCCATGTCATATGGAGTGCAGTGGCACAATCTCAGCTCACTGCAACCTCCACCTCAGGTTCAAGCGATTCTTCTGCCTCAGCCTCCCGAGCAGCTTGGATTACAGGTGCCCACCACTACACCCAGCTAGCATTTGTATTTTTTGTAGAGACAGGGTTTCACCGTGTTGACCAGGCTGATCTCGAACTCCTGACTTCAGGTGATCCACCCACCTCAGCCTCCCAAAGTGCTGAGATTACAGGCATGAGCCACCGTGCCTGGCCAAATATATCAAAAATATTGATGGGCATTTGACAATACTTTTGAAACATGTGGGGAAAAGGGCAAAAGGACACAGAATACGAAGCTAGTTTTCTGAATAAATTAGGCAATTATTAGTTCTTGGAAAAATGAAGCTATAAAAGAACAAAAAAATACAGAAAGTGGCTCAGCAGAGAATAATATGTTTACAGAAATAATAATATAAACATTGATACTGATGTGTCTTACCTGTCTAATATAACCCAGTTTCTGTCAATGTCATAGTCTTCTGGACTCTCCGGTGCAAGCTCTGTATCATGCACTGTGGCAACTACTTCTCTATGAGAGGCCCAGTCACAGTCCTGCTGCTAAGGCTGACCGCCAGCAGTTGGGTTCATGGAGTCCTACTACCTAGGAAACACTTGTTTCTTCACCAAAGAGTGCCAGGCCTTCCCTGACCCCTTGGTTGGGCAGTTAGTTAAACTAGCCACATAATCTGAGTTCCTGGCTCTTCACACTACTTCTGGATTGCACAAAATGCTGCGCTTTAGGGTATGGCATATGACTTCCCAAGCAGGTACCAAAAGGATCAGACTATAAAACTTGGAAGTATGGGTGACATTAACTCCACAGGTGATTAATTTCGACCAATGGAAGAGAAGAGACAAAAGAACAGATTATCTTTCCTTCCTCCTTCCCTTATTATACAGACTCATGGTTTCGCTATATGGCCTGAATGCTTGGAGATGTCCCACAAGACTAAGCAAGTTTACCTGCAAAGTAACCAGCTGCATTCTTTGCAGTTTATCATAATGAAATGGCCAATGTAGACAGAAGGTGTCACCTTACATTGGATCACATCCTTTGTTGCCTCTCTTACTGTTTTTTCTTCACTCTTCTTTCCTGAAATTAACTCTTCCAATTAAAGTATTACCATTAAATTCTTGACTCAGGCTCTATTTTCTATGAAATCCAGGCTAAGATCATTGATTTTACGACCAAAAAAATCGGTATGATTACATAAAGAGGATGAACATAAACTGAAAAAAATCAACATTTCAAACTCAAAAAAAAGAAATACTTAAACTTTAGAAGCATAAATCAATGATTTAAAGAACAAATATAGAGAAAAGTAACAAAACCAGAAGCTGGTTCTTTGAAAAGATTAAGTTAGGCCTCAATGCAAATTGAATGGGGTAAATAAGTACTAACAAAATGTGTATTGAAAATAACAAGAGGCTGGGCGTGGTGCCTCACGCTTGTAATCCCAGCACTTTGGGAGGCCAAGGCAGGCAGATCACCTGAGGTCAGGAGTTCGAGGCCAGCCTGGGAAACATGATGAAACCCTGTCTGTACTAAAAATACAAAAATTAGCCAGGCATGGTGGCACATATCTATAGTCCCAGCTACTCAGGAGGCTGTGGCAGGATGATTGCTTGAACCTAGGAGGCAGAGGATGCAGTAAGCCAAGATCACACCACTGCCCAACAGCCAGGGTGACAGAGAAGACTCCATCTCAAAAAAAAAAAAAACGACTTATAGATGAATGTCCATAGTAGCTTTATTTTAATAGTGCCAAACTAAAAACAACTCATATCTATCAACAGGTGAATGGATGAACTATTTGTGGGATATACACACAATGGAATACTACTTAGCAATAAAAAGGTATGAAATATTGATATAAGCAACATGTTTAGATCTCAAAGTAATTATGCTTATTGAAAATGTTAGATATAAAAAGAGTACATAGTGTGTGATTGTATTTAATTCTGGAAATTCTAGAAAATTCCAGGTGTTTTCTAGAATTCAAAAATTCTAGAAAATGTAAACTTATCTATGATGACAGAAAGCAGATCAGTGGTTGTCTGGAAATGAGAGCAGGAGAAAGAGATGCCCACAACTCATCATAAGGAGAGTTTTAGGGACAGTGAATATGTTCACTATGTTGCTTGTGGTGATTTTTCATGATTGTGTACTTATGTCAAAATTTATCAAATTGTACATATTAAATATGTACAGTTTTTGAAATGTCAATTACACATCAAACTGTTAAGTGTAGGCAAGGGATCGGGGGAAGATGGCCGACTAGGAGCAGCTCAGGATTGCTGCTCCCAGTGAAAGTGCAGAGGGTGAGTGGATGCCGCATTTTCAGACGGATTTTTATTGGCCACAGACCAGGAGATTCCCAGGCGGAGGAGCCCCAGGGGTCGCCAGCACGGCTGTTTCGGCCGGCGCAGCTGTTTCGGCCCCATCGGCTGCTTTGCCCGTGCCCTGGCACGGCGGTTCTCCGTACAAAAGACACTGGTCTGGGTGCCCTCTTAGCTGGCAATTGGAGCCCTGAGACGGCAGAGTCTCCCATTCATCTGAAATAGCGAGCCAGGCTAGGAGATTCCTAGGCAAAAAAACTGCCAGGAAGCTCAGCGCCACTGTTTCAGTCAGCTCAGTGAGTCGCGGCACAGGAGATCCCTGCGCCTTTTCAACAGGCAACTGGAACACTGGGAGACAGTCGACGGTTCAACAACAACAACAACAAAAGACTCTTGAGTCAGGAAGCCAGGTGATCAGGCTTGACTGGTCCCACTCTCCCCCCCGCCCAGCCCCACACACAAAAAAAACAGTAATTGAAAACGGTCTGGGTTGAGAGTTTCACAGCAAGCACAGCTGAACCCGGGACAGTCTGGCTCTGTGGGGGAGGGGCGTCCGCCATTACTGAGACACTCCACCACTAGGGAAGCAGTCTGACCATCTGAGGCAGCCCGCCGTTGCTGAGGCAACCCATGACTACAGAGAGAGTCCGCCATAACAGAGGCGGGCCACCATTGCCAAGGCAGTTCTAACTACACCCATATAAACAGGACTGCAGGGAAGATCACCAGGCAGCTGGGCGGAGCCCACAGCAGCTCAGTAAAGCCTCTGCAGGCAGACAGTGACTAGGCTGCCTCCTCGCTGGGCAGGGGAGCCCTGAAAGAAAAAAAAAAGGCAGCAGCACAATGGAAACTCATAAAGCCCTAGCTCCCTGGGACAGAGCACCTGGGGAAAAAAAAAAGGGGGGGGTTATAAGTTCTGCCGCAGCAGACCTAAATGTACCTGCCCAGCAACTCTGAATGAACAACGGAGCTCACAGCTCAGGACTTGAGCTCCAAAAAAGGACAGACTGTCTCCTCAAGCAGCTCCCTGACACCCATATATCCAAAGAGTCACCTCAAAAAGGAGAGAACAGACTGACATTTGGCAGGCATCCTACTGGGACAAAGATAGCAGAAGAGGAAACTGGTAGCAACCCTTACTGTTCTGCAGCTCCTGCAGGTGATCCCCTGGCAAGCAGGGCCTGGAGTGGACCTCAGCAGTCCTACAGCAGAGGGGCCAGACTGTTAGAAGGAAAGCTAAGAATAAGAAGTAACTTCAGCAACCACAAACTGGAAGTTCACTCAGAGACCCAATCTGAAAGTCAGTAACTACAAAGACAAGAGGTGGATAAACCCACAAAGATGGGAAGAAACCAGTGCAAAAAGGATGAAAACACCCGAAACCAGAACACCTCTCCTCCTACAAGGGATCACAACTCCTCACCAGCAAGGGAACAAGGCTGGATGGAGAAGGAGTGTGATGAAATGACAGAATCAGACTTCAGAAGGTGGGTAATAAGAAACTACAGTGAGCTAAAAGAACATGTTCT
>NW_016108070.1:462244-463242 GCF_001604975.1 Cebus imitator | reverse complement strand
GGAGCAAGATCAAAAAAACTCAAAACCTAGCAGAAGACAAGAAATAACTAAGGTCAGAGCAGAACTGAAGAAGATAGAGACACAAAAAACCCTTCAAAAAATCAATAAATCCAGGAGCTGATTTTTCGAAAAGATCAACAAAATAGACAGACCACTAGCCAGATTAATAAAAAAGAAAAGAGAGAATAACAAAATTGATGCAATAAAAAACTATAAAGGGGATATCACCACGGATTCCACAGAAATTCAAACCATCATCAGAGATTATTACAAACAACTCTATGCACATAAACTAGTAAACCTGGAAAAAATGGATAAATTCCTGGACACTTGCCTCCTTCCAAGCCTAAACCAGGAAGAAGTTGAAATCCTGAATAGACCAATAACAAGGTCTGAAGTTGAGGCAGATATTAAGAACCTACAACCCAAAAAAAGCCCAGGTCCAGATGTGTTCACAGGCAAATTCTACCAGACACACAAAGAGGAGCTGGTACCATTCCTTCTGAAACTATTCCAAATAATCCAAAAAGAGGGAATCCTTCCCAAATTATTTTATGAGACAAACATTATCCTGATACCAAAAACCGGCAGAGACAACAAGAAAAGAAAACTTCAGGCCAATATCCATGATGAACATAGATGGAAAAATCTTCAATAAAATACTGGCAAGCCAATTGCAATAGCACATCAAAAAGCTTATCCACCATGATCAAGTAGGCTTCATCCCAGGGATGCAAGGGTAGTTCAACATACCCAAGTCTATAAACGTAATTCACCACATAAACAGAACCAAAGACAAAAACCACATGAATATCTCAATTGATGCAGAGAAGGCCTTTGACAAAATTCAACAGCCGTTTATACTAAAAACTCTCAATAAACTAGGTATCGATGGAATGTTTCTCAAAATAATAAAAGCTATTTACAACAAACCCACAGCCAGTATCATACTGAATGGGCAAAAACTGGAAGCATTCCCTTTGAAATCTGGCACTAGA
>NW_016108070.1:440904-460404 GCF_001604975.1 Cebus imitator | reverse complement strand
TGGGAGTGTAAATTAGTTCAACCATTGTGGAAGACAGTGTGGCGATTCCTCAAGGACCTAGAAATAGAAATTCCATTTGACCCAGCAATCCCGTTACTGAGCATATATCCAAAGGATTATAAATCGTTCTACTATAAGGACACACGTATGCGAATGTTCATTGCAGCACTGTTTACAATAGCAAAGACCTGGAACCAACCCAAATGCCCATTGATGATAGACTGGACAGGGAAAATGTGGTACATATATGCCATGGAATATTATGCAGCCATAAAAAATGATGAATTTTTGTCCTTTGTAGGGACATGGATGAACCTGGAAACCATCATTCTCAGCAAACTGACAGAAGAGCAGAAAATCAAACACTGCATGTTCTCACTCATAGGTGGGTGTTGAACAATGAGAACACATGGACACAGGGAGGGGAGCACTGGGGTCTGTTGGGGGTAAATAGGGGAGGGACAGTGGGGGGTGGGGAGGTGGGGAGAGATAGGATGGGGAGAAATGCCAGATATAGGTGAAGGGGAGGAAGGCAGCAAATCACACTGCCATGTGTGTACCTATGCAACAATCTTGCGTGTTCTTCACATGTACCCCAAAACCTAAAATGCAATAAAAAAAAAGTGTAGGCAAACAAAATAATAATGCACACATGCAAGGAACACACAAACAAAAACATGTATACCACACATTAGAATGACTGATTTCCTAAAGTGGAGGAAAAGAGAATCACAGAACAGTGAGGGAAAGGGAGTACATAAATAAATAAATTTGAGAATCATAAGAGAGGGACTTTATGTGATGGAGAGAAAAGTGGGGGGGGGGAATGAAATTTACTCTGATAGCATGGTATCCCTTCTAAAGACAGTAAATTATCTAAGATTAAAACAACTGCATCTCAGCAGTAGAAGCTTCAGACCACTAATTATATGAATGAGGAAATATTTAGAAGTTAAGAGTTTTTCCTGGTATCCCTGACATAACTCAAACTCCATGTATTCATTCATTTAACAAAATTTACTGAGTGCCTATTATGTGCCAGCTTCTCTTCTTAAGGCCAATACTTTTTATTTTTTAAATTTTGTTTTAGAGATGGGATCTTGGTCTGTCACTCAGGCTGGAGTGCAGTGGCATGATCACAGCTCACTGCAACCTTGAACTCCTGGGCTCATGTGATCCTCCCATCTCAGCCTCCCAGATTGCTAGGACTACAGGTGTGAGCTACCACACCTGACCCTACCTGCTGGGGCTTCCATCTTGATTGCTGTTGCAGAACCATTTGTGATTCCCCAAGAGCCTAAACTGGATTCTCTCTTCCCTCCTTCCTCAATGTCCTCTACAGTACCAATGCTCTTTTGCTTTGTTACTTGTGCCTGAATCATTCGTGCCTGAAGCTGTTTGGAGGCCTCATGAAATGCCATGTCCATTCGAATATCGTTGTTTTGAATTTCATAGTACAAACCTGGGGAAAGAAAAATGTTGAAATAAATATGACTATTTTTCCACTATCATATACTAAAGAATTGTATTTCACTTATTTTTCCCATATTTCTACCAACGTTTAAGAACTACATGATGAACTATTGAAGAAGAGAAAGGAAAAGGGGAGAATCTTATAATAGGGAAAAAAACACATTCAGATTAAAGGAAAATATCATACCAAGTAAAGTCCAGGCTACAACATTAGTTGGTTCCAAGCAAGTAGCATCCTCAAAGAAAATTTCTGCTTGCTCATAGTTCTCCAGTAGGACAGCCAGGACACCACACAGCAACAAGCTGAGAAAAGATCACTTACATGATAAACAACATGGTCCCATGTCACATGTATGGAACCAAGACAATTTCATGTAGAATCTTATCTGTTCCTTCCCACTGATTCCTCATCTCCCTTCCACCTATACCTGTGGATATGACTCTGGTTGAGGGAAAGGGCTTTCCGAAAACACTCTTGTGCTTTGATGTTGTCTTCAGTTAAGAGGCAGAAGGCACCATAGTCCAACCAGTGATCCAGATTCTGGGGCTCACGAACCAATCTCTAAGCATCAGGAGAGCCAAGGTTATTGTGATATTATGTCATATTTTCATGCATACAATATCACATGGTAAACACTATAAATACTATAAGTTCTATGAAAGCAGAGATTGTGACTTTTTTTGCTTATCACTGAATCTCAAATGCCTAGCGCAATCACTGTTCCGGCCTTTAGTAGGTGGTTGAAAAAAGTATTGATATAATTAAAAATTTGAATCATCAAGCTATTTGTTCCTAGTGTCAGTATTCTGGTCACTCTAAACTCATCTAATACCTTGGGAGTCTAAAGATTCATTGTATTTTATATCAACCATATATAATAATTTCTGCAATAATCTTGAGATGGCAAATATTTGTTTATCTATCTACAAATCTGAAAAATGCAATTCATGATGAGTAAAAACTATAAAAATTGCTTAAAGAAATTTAAAAAGACATAAATAAATGGAAAGACATTCCATGTTCATGGATTGGATGGCTTAATATTGTTAAGATGCTGATACTATCCAAAGCAAGCTACAGATACAAGGCAATCCCTATCAAAATCCCAGTGAAATGCCTCAAAATTCTCAAAAAGTTAAACACAGAATTACTATATGTCCCAGCAATTTCATTGGTAAGTATGTAGCCAAAATAATTAAAAATAGGTACTCATAATGAATGTTTATGTACAAATATTTTTTCCTTTTGAGAGTGCTTTGTATTCTGGATACAAATCCTTTGTCATATATATGTTTTACAAATATTTTCTCCTAATCTGTACTTTTCCTTTTCTTTTTCTTTTTTCACATCACAGATTTATGAATCCTTTTCTTTCTCTTATGACCTCAATAGAGCAAAAGTTTTTAACTTTGATGAAATTCCATTTATCACATTTTTCTTTGATCGATCATGATTCGATGTCATGTCTAAGAACTCTATCTGATTCCAGGTCAAGATTTTGTCCTATGTTTCTTCTAAAAGTGTTATAGTTTTATGTTTTACATTTAGACATATGATCCATTTAGAGTTGATTTTTGTAATATGTTTAAGGTTGAGGTTTATTTTCCACAATTGTTACTAACACTATTTACTGAAAAGACTATCCTTTCTCCATTGAATTTCTTTTACGTTTGAAAAAGTTGAATGACCTTATTTGTGCGAGCCTATTTTTGGACTCTATTTTATTGTTCTGCCTACCCCTTCACCAATCAAGTTGGATTTTAAACATTCAAAAATGACTATTATGCCCATATTATAGAAGTAATAGTAACAATCACTGAGATGTTTAATTACCTCTTTATAATATGCTGCTGCCATTTCAAAGTTCTCATTGACTTCTGCTTCAAATGCAAAGAGTCGAAGCTGTTCACTGCTTGTATAAATGGTTGCAACAGTGCCTTGGGCATCTTCTGGCATGGTCTTGTCAATGTCAAGATGTCAGGTAGACAAAAACAAAACAATTACAAGTAGAGAGATTTCATAAGCATAAATCCAATGTAAGATCCAGTCAGGACGTCTAAAATGATATTGACATCTACAATGACAGTCTTGCCAAAAAAGTAAGAGAATATGAGTTAACCAAGAGAGAAATGTCAAGGGAGAAAGAGACGCTCAGGTTTCTGAATACCAACAGTCTGAGCTCATGGAAGTAAGTAAAAATTGCTTAGGGCAGAAATAACTGCCTCAACCCTCAGGGCATTCAGAGTCCCTATGCAGGTCACCTCTGACCTCAAACAGTTTCCTTCTTTTTCTCTAGTGTATATGACAAATACTATCATTTTCTTGTGTGTGTGATGACATGAAAAAGATTGGTAAGCCCTTGCTAGAGTCTTTAAATAAGAAGAAAACGAGATAAAGAGTAAAGCTTTAGAAGCCAAATCTATAGTTTTAGTATAAAATATTGACCGATAGATTCTGCAAAGGAGACATAAAAGTAGGGGGAAAATCAGAAAAAGAATATATCCTGTATACACAGATTGTGAGACAGGTCTGGTGTAATTAGGAATCTCCTGAGTCAGAAGCTATGGTCAAGACAGAGTCCACAAAAATTCTTTAATTAGAAGTCAAAATAGTATCAGTTATTATTATTATTTTTTTTTTTTGAGACAGAGTTTCACTTTTGTTGCCCAGGCTGGAGTGCAGTGGCAGGATCTCAGGTCACTGAAACCTCTACCTTCTGGTTTCAAGCGATTCTCCTGCCTCAGCCTCCCGAGTAGTTGGGATTACAGGTACCCGCCACCATGCCCAGCTAATTTTTGTATTAAAAAAATTAATGTTGGCCAGGATGGTCTCGATTTCCTGACCTCATGATCCACCCACCTTGGCCTCCCAAAGTGCAATTGCTAAGAAATGTGGACAGTAAAGCCACATTTGAGATAGGCGAAAGAGAGTCTCTGATCATTGATTAATGCTTTTGTCCTGTTCTTTTTAGTTATCTTGATTATCTTGACCCCGAAATCCATGAAGCAACACAATTCTACATCCAAAAAAGAATACTCTAATATCCCACTCCCAGAACCAACATTCCATGTCTTCCAGCTTTTTGTTACTTAGCCGACTGAAAACTGCTGACTTTATTTCCTTCAGTTCCAATAAGACTATCACTTCCCAAATGGATCAGCCTGAACCTCATGACTACCCACTCAGGCTACTCTTTCACCAGCATACTCTCATCCAAGGCATCCTTGCCCTTCTCCTGCACTTGTCCTGAAAATTCTCAAATTAAGAGTAGTACAATCTGACTTCTTTATTCTAAGACAAGAGCAGCTAACTGGTCCTAAGGAAAACTGCAGACACAAAGACTGGTATCTAAGCTGCCACAAACTCTTGTGGCATTCAGTCTTAGCTGGAGACCTTTAATACCCTTAATAATCTATGTATTTGTCTTTGTTTAGCAGCATATTCCATAATGCCATGCAATATCTAAGTTTTCTTCTCTTTCTTCAAGCTTTTCATTCACTCCTCATCCTCTTCACTTTCAGTAAAGACCTTACTTCACAGAGATAATAGAAATCATTAAGTAAGAAATCCCTCAACTGGCCAGGCGTGGTGGCTCACGTCTGCAATCCCAGTACTTTTGGAGGCTGAGGCAGGCGGATCACCTGAGGTCAGGAGTTCAGGACCAGCCTGGCCAACATGGTGAAACCCTGTCTCTACCAAAAATACAAAAATTAGCTTGGTGTGGGGGTGGGCACCTGTAATACCAGCTACTCAGGAGGCTGAGGCAGGAGAACTGGGAGGTGAAGGTTGCAGTGAGACAAGATCATGCCACTGTAGTCCAGCCTGGATGACAAGAGTGAAACTCCGTCTCAGGAAAAAAAAAAGAAAGAAAGAAAGAAAAGAAAGAAATTCTTCAACTATTAAACTCCCTAGCTAAATTATTTATTTCTGGATCTACTGTATCACTTTCCTTTCAGTCTTACAGAAAGAGGTATTGTATCCTCCTCTGTTTCAAAGTTAATCCTTCTATTTAAATTTTTGGTCCTTTCCCAGTTGTATAACTGATGGGCCTATCAATTATACTCTCTCTTTCCTCAGTTTTCAGCTTTTCCCACTCTGCTGACTTTTTCCCAAAACTGTAGATGTGCTTAAGTCTTTTTCATCTTAAAAAGAAAATCCCAGGCCAGGAGCAGTGGCTTATACCTGTAATCTCAGCACTCTGGAAGGCCATAGCTGGTGGATCATTTGAGCCCAGGAGTTCAAGACCAGCCTGGGCAACATAGTGAAACCTCATCTCTACAAAAAATACAAAAAATTAGCTAGGCGTAGTGTGTGCCTATAGTCCCAGCTACTTGAGAGGCTGAGGCAGGAAGACTGCTTGAGCCTGGGAAGTTGAGGCTACAGTGAGCCATGATCGCAGTACTACACTCAGCCTGGGTGACAGAGAGAAAAGAAAGAAAGAGAAAGAGAGAGAGAGAAAGAGAAAGAGAGAAAGGAGGGAAGGAGGGAGGAAGGAAGGAATGAAGTGAGGAAGGGAGGAAGGGAGGGAGGGAAGGAAGGAGGGAAGGAGGGAGGGAGGAAGGGAGGGATGGAAGAAAATCCCTATAATTTCTATCTACTACTTTTCTACTTTTTTCCTTCATCATCCAACTTGAATTTATATTCATCTGTTTCTTGATTGCTCATTTACTCTTCAATTCATCATAATTTGAATTCCCCTATTAGTCCAATAATATTGCTATGTAAAGGTTAACAATAACTTCCTTATTGTGAAATCCAATGAAGACCAGATTTGTTTTTCTTGAATTCCTAGGAGTATTTGACAATGTTGACCACTTTTCCTTAAAATTCTTTTCCTTTGGCTTCTGTGACACCACTGTCTTCTGGCTCTTTGCCTCTTTAACAATTCCCTTCGTCTCTTTCCATTTTTCATCCATTCCTTAAATGTTGGTATTTCCTAGGGTTCTACTGCCAAGCTCTCTTCTCTCTTACGTTTTTCACAGGCAGCCTTATCTATTACCATAGCATCCATATATCATGGCTCCCCAAATCTCATTTCTAGCTCAGATCTCTATCTTAAGCAAAACCCCACTAGAGCCAATGTTCAAAAGCGAATTCAGCACCATCTGCCTCCCATTAAATTTACTGATATTGCATTCCATGTCCTGATTAATGTTTTTCTTTTCTTTTTAGTACTGAATGGTATCAATTACCCACTGAACCATAAACTTAACTTAAACTTTTTCCCCTTGTTATGCAATAATCAACTAACATCATCAGTTTTGTCACCTCTAACTCATCCTCCATAGTGCTATCAGAGTGTTTTAGCAAATGCAAACCTGATCATATTATACCTCAGTGTAAAATAATTCAATGTATTGCTCCCAACCACTATTGAGGAAAAATTTTTCTAATGCTCCACTCTCAATTGCTTTTCAAATCAAATCATCCATGCCCAAGGCAGGACTGTTCTCCTAATCCTTTGATGCTGGACACTCCTGTCCTTCCTCCTCCAGGAAGACAGAACAAAGTGAAACTAAGGGTGATGATGGTAGAGAACAAAAACAAGGAAGGAGAAAGCAAATAAAACAGATAATTTGAGGAGGCACGGATGGTTAGATACTACTGAGGGACAAAAAGACTTTGACTTTGCCACTGGTTTCAAATAAACTACTCCTGAATATATACAAAAATAAGCAAATGAAGGCAAGATGCAAGATTTATTAATATAAACAGAAAAGTGGGTGGGACAGCAGACCACTAGTCAAACAGAAAAGGTGTGTTTGAAGTGTCATTGCCATTTGGGTATAAAATCTGAAAACTCATAATTTGTCTCTGCTTTTATGATCTTCAATAAAAAAATGGAGAATTGTACCTGTTCACAGAATAGAATGATAATTTTCATTACACAATTTACACAACCTATCTTTTTTTTTTTTTTTTTTTTTTTGAGACAGAGTCTCGCTCTGTTGCCAGGTGCCAGGCTGGAGTGCACTGGCGCGATCTCGGCTCACTGCAACCTCCGCCTCCCGGGTTCAAGCAATTCTCCTGCCTCAGCCTTCCAGGTAGCTGGGACTACAGGCACACACCACCATGCCCAGCTAATTTTTTTGTATTTTTAGTAGAGACAGAGTTTCACCATATTGGCCAGAATGGCCTTGATCTCTTGACCTTGTGATCCACCCACTTTGGCCTCCCAAAGTGCTGGGATTACAAGCTTGAGCTACTGCGCCTGGCCTATTTTATCTATTTTTGACAATTCCATTACATTTTTTAAAGTTGTGAAATTAATTTTTCTAGGAAATTGAAAAAGCATATCTCCTTGTTCTTTCAAAAGTTAGTCTGAAACTGATTAGGCTTAGGCAGTTTCTTACTCATCTTTGTGTTTTCAGTGCCTAGCACAGAGCAGACACTTCAATAAATATTTGTTGAATAACCAAAGGAAGGAATCATTCATAGAAGACCTTGATGCTCTACAGAGAAAAGAAAGTGCTCTCAGTTCTTGATACCTACCTGGTTTAGGGCTACATGCATCTGATCTACTAAGAACACATAGAGCTCACTGATAAATGTCTGCAGTTCCTCCTGGCTTTCAAATGATGTTGTCTTTAAGTATTTCTCTCTCACAATCTTTACCACAGCATGCTGCAAAACACACAGATCACCCATCTGATAACACAGTCCAGCACCATGCTGACAGCACAGGTCTCTCTAGGGCTTTCTGGTCCAAGGCTGATCAAAGTTTCAGAAGGTGATCGGTTTCTCCTTTGGTGGCTGGTTGACTATAGGCTCTCCAATTTTCCCCCAGTCAACATACTCTAGATGATTTCTTCTTTCCTTGATATCGCCAACATCACTAATTGAAGCAACGCAGAGCTCATACTATATGAAGAGAATCATAAAGCTGAAGAAAATTTGAGCATTAGGTTTAGGCGTTATGTCTCTCATGGTGGCCATATGGTTCAAAGCTCAAAGGGAGAAAGAAAGGCCTGGGCTGAGAGTCCAGAGAATGAAATTCTGGTTCTAAGGCTGCCACTATACAACCTCATAAATTATTTTACATTTTGGTAACTTAGCTTCCTCATTTGTTAAGAGGATATGTAGTTCTGGTATTATTATTTTACTTCAGAAGATGATTGAGAAGCCAAAGAGAAATAACAAGTACAGAAGTTTAAAATGCTGCACAAATATAAACATAGCATGTTGCTCTGGTCAGGACAGCTTCTTCTTTTTTCCCCACTAGGGTAACATTATTGCCTGGTTTACATTATATTATTTAATTCTTATAATGACCCTATGTGGTAATATTAACCTTATCCCTGTTGTTAAGTAAAGAAACTGAGGCACAGAGAGGTAAAGTCACATTTCAAGGTCACCTAACTAGTAAATGTAGAACCAAGACTCAAACTGAGACATGACTGCATCACCTGCTGAAAATGCCCTCTTGCTTCCATGAACATTTGTTGTTTTTTTGCTCAATGACTTCCATGTTCTTTCTTTATATCTGTTTACAGTACAGGACACATAATAAATGTGTGTACAAAGGCAGTGTAGTGTAGCAGTTAAGAATGTGAGTTCTAGAGCTGACTGCCTGAATTTAAATCTCAACACTGATCTTTACTATCTCTGTGACTTTGGACAAATACCTTAGTCAACTAATATTATATTTTCCCATCTATAAAATGAGGAACACCTACTTTATAGGATTGTTATAAGGATTACATTAGTAAAAGATGAAGCATTGGCAAATTTGCCTGGCAAACAGCAAACATGTAATAAATGTTAGCCGTTATTATTCAAGAAATGATTATTAAATTAACTATGTCTCAAACTTTAGTGATTCTATAGCTTATGGAGAGATATGGAGTTGTTTTTTTTTTTTAATTTTCATTTCTCTGATGCCTGGGAATGGAGTTTTTTGTTTTTGTTTATACATTCTGAATTTTAAAAAGTGAAATGTAATGCCAGTAGATAAATGTATCCTAACTCAAGACATGCTAGTCTAGTCCTAATGATTAAGTCCTCCTTCCTGATAACTGTTTCATCTTCAAGTTAAAATCTAAAAATAATTTTTTTAGAGAGAGATTTGAATGAGAGGCAAGGAGAATTAATTATGGAGTCAGTACCAGAGTTTCTGCCTCCTATAGTGACAATGAAATCTGGTCCAAAATCTGGCCCAGCCTCAAGTGAATAATTAGTTTCTTAAAAGCTTTCATTCAGAATATACGTAATAAGTTATTCCAAGACTGCAGGAATGGAGCTTCTCCTGACACTCTATCATAGAGAACTTAGCTCTTTGCCCCAACCAAGAAAGGTGGGAGTATAGCTGAACATAATCAGAGGAGAAAATGTTAACTGGGTATACGGAGAAGGTGCTCCATACAAACCTGTGGAATAATTAAACAAGTGAATGATTTACCTTGAGTTGTTCTTTGAAAGCAAAGTATTTTCCAGAGCAATTAAGTTCATAGCTCAGCTGGCACTTCTGCTCCTCCAAGGTTTCACTATCCATATCACTCTCCAGTGTGGCTACCTGTTTTCCAAACATTCTGTAGTATTCATCTAGAATGGCTCTAGAAATATTCTTGATCTGTATGTGGTAGTCACTCACTGCCTAAGAAAATACAAAACATCTGGTGGAGGCCTCAAAGAGGTCAAGACCATGGATTGGAAGTCTAAAACTGAGATTTGGTTTATGTTCAATACTACTTTGTTTGTTTGTTTGTTTTAGAGACTAGGTCTGACTCTTGTTGCCCAGGCTGGAGTGCAGTGGTGTGATCATAGCTTACTTCCCCCTTGAACTCCTGGCCTCAAGCTGCCCTCCTGCCTCAACCTCCCTAGTAGTTGAGACTACAGGTGCGTGCCACCACACCCAGTAATACTCTGAATGTAAAATGCCCTTTTCTTCCCAGCTGAGAGACCACCAGCCAGAGATAAAACATTGTATGCTATATGTCATTGATCACAAATAGAACCAGCAATGAAAATATGTAAAGCTGCAAACAAGTTTTCACCCCTTCTAGAAGACATATTAAAGAGTCCATGCAATAATCAAGTGCATGTACTTAATATAGTATTACTTATCATTTCATCTTGGCTCTGGCACTTGCCTTCTGAGCTCCTCCTGTCCGACGGATAAGAGGAGGCCTTGGAGGAATCATTTCTTTAACCCTGTATCAGAAAAGAATAAAAAGCAAAAAATTTTTATTATCTACAGATTTACATTTTCTTACCCTCAAAGTGTCTGGGTGAGGGATATCTAAGGTCTGTTCCCCTACTACACTTGAGCACTGTGCTATTCTCTCATGTAAAACCCTAGATGTGAACCACAGCACAGTATATGGCTATGGACCATACAGGAGGGAGTCAGAAAGCAGCTACTTAGGGAGTATCTAAGTTGCATTTTTGGCTAATTTGAGCCCTGGCTTTATCCTTACATATTTTTTTAAACTGTAGTATACAAGGGCTGTTTGACTGGGTTTTTTTGTTTGTTTTGTTTTTTTACATGGAGTCTCACTCTGTTGCCAGGCTGGAGCGCAGTGGCATGATCTCAGCTCACTGCAACCTCTGCTTCCCAGTTTCAAGCAATTCTCCTGCCTCAGCATCCCAAGTAGCTGGGATTACAAGCACATGCCACCATGCCCAGCTAATTTGTGTATTTTTAGTAGAGACAGGGTTTCACCATGTTGGCCAGGCTGGTCTTGAACTGACCTCAAGTGATCCACCCATGTTGGCCTCCCAAAGTGCTGGGATTATAGGTATGAGCCACCTCACCCAGCCCACTGATTGGGTTTTTGAAATAAATGGTTGCCATCATTTTAGAGGCACTTTATAACATCTCTAAAAATAGAATGATTTGGAAATCCAGGTGAAAGGCAAGCAAAAACTCTTTTTTCCTCCCCAGCTACAATAAAAGTGTATTCTTGGCATAATTTGTAGGACTGCATTAAATTACAATAATGTTATCAAACCTTAAAGTGAGTAAAAAAACACATTTTGTCACTCTTAAACTACTTATGCCAAAACCTCTACCTTCTATTTTCAGAAGCCCTTACAAGAACCTAGAAGGAATTAAGTTATAGATCCCTTTTAGTTTAGGTACTTGCTAAATATATTGTACTACCTTGAAGTTCACAATCACACTCACAAAATCTATTTTTCTTCCTAGGTTCTATGTAATGATAACTCTGTTCACAATTACTAATTTTAACTCTATTTATTTAAATAGGTAATCTATGTATATTATTCAAAATTTAGAAGGTATGAAACTGTATAGCAAAATATTTCATTTCAACTTTATTGCCCAGCCTCCTAGTTTCCTCTCCAGAGGCAATGTTATTTATTCATTCAAAATAGATACTGAGAGGCTGGGCATGGTAGCTCATTCCTGTAATCCTAGCACTTTGGGAGGCTGAGGCAGGTAGACTGCCTCAGATTAGGAGTTCCAAACCAGCCTGGGCAACATAGTGAAATCCTGTCTCTACTAAAATACAAAAATTAGCTGGGTGCAGTGGTGCGCACCTGTAGTTCAAGGAGGCTGAGGCATGAGAATTGCATGAACCCAGGAGGTGGAGGTTGCAGTGAGCCAAGATAGTTGCCTAGGTCACAGAGCAAGACTCTGTCTCCCAAAAACAAACAAAAAAAATAGATACTGAGTGCTTATTGTCCATCAGGTAGTTTTCTAGGTTTGGGAATAGAGCATTAAAGAAAATAAACAAAAACTTCTACCCTTATAGAGCTTACATTCTAGTGAGCAAAGAAAGACAACAAATGAGATAAATAAACAAGATAAATATGCTAGTAATATGTCCCATGGAGAAAAATAATGCAAGAAGGCAGACAGGCTCTGTTAAGGATTGAGGGTGGTGGAACGCAGGAACATATTTCACCAGGAAGGCCTTGCTGAGATGACAACATTTGAGTAAGGACCTGAGGGAAGTGAGGAAGCAGGTGACATAGTTTGGATATTTGTCCCCATCCAAATCTCATGTTGAATTATAATTCCCAACGTTGGAGGTGAGGCCTGGTAGGAGGTGTTTGGATAATGGAGGTGGATCCCTCATGGCTTGGTGCTGTCTTCATGATAGTGACTAAGCGCTTGCAAGAACTGGTCATTTTAAAGTATGTGGTACCTACCCCAACTCCCTCCCTGCTCTCTCTCTCTCGTTCCTGCTTTGACAATGAAATGTTATTTGGCAATAAGGAAATTAAGTATCGATATATACTACAATATGACTAAACCTTAACAACATTACATTAAATGAAAGAAGCCAGTCACCACATATTCTATGATTCCAGAGTTGGCAAATCTATGGAAAAAAAAGGAGATAAATGGCTGCTTAGGCTTGGGGGTTCAAGGCGGAAGAGTTGGCACAATGGTTGAGAGGAAAAGGAGAATGACTGCTAATGTACATGGGATTTCAATTTTGGGGATAATTATAATATTTATAAAGTTGATTATGGGATGGCTACACAATTCTGTGAGTATACTAAAAGTCACTGAATTATACACAATATTTTATTTTTATTTATTTATTTTTTATTTTATTATTTTTTTTAAAGACAGGGTTTCACCATGTTGGCCAGGCTGGTCTTGAACTCCTGACCTCAGGTGATCCGCCTGCCTCGGCCTCTCACAGGCGTGAGCCACCACACCCAGCCTTATTTTTATTTTTCTAAGTTCACATCAGACAGGTAATATGACGATGTCATAACAAGGCTTGAGGGAGGCAGAGCTCATGCATGAGCATGAACAGCCAGTTATTACACTTATGAACTACAAAGGGATTAGAATTGGATACTTTAAATGGGTGAACAAAATGAAAGAAAAGGTGTTGGCAGTAGAGAAGTATATGGTATGTGAATAATATCTCAATAAAGCTATTATTAGAAAATAAAAAAGAAGAAATTGAAGGATGGAATGGTAGATGTAAGGAAACCAGATGAGGGACTACTATGGCTCTGACCAGAGAGTATGTTAGAGTTAGGAGAGGTTCAGCTTGAAATATAAATGTGGGAGCCAAGAGCGTAGAGATGACATTTAAAGCCATAAGACTAGACAGAAACAAAGGAAGAATAGATAGAAAAGGTGTTCAAGCACTGAGTTCTGGGGGACCCCAACATTTAGATGTGGAGAGATAAAGAAGGCCAGGGAGGGAGGAGTAAAGCCAGGAGAGTATAGTGTCCTCACAACCAAGTGAAGAAAGTTCCGCAAGGAGGATTGGGTAGTTAAATGTTGATGACGGTCAAAACAACCCCAAGAACAGACCACTGGATTTAACAATGTGGTGGTCACTGATGACCTTGATAACATCATTTATTGGAAGTAAATTACCTGATCAAAGAGTTAAAAATCCATGAATCTGTAGTTAGATAGCTATTACCAAATTGCCCTCCACTGGAGTTTTACCAATTTATATTCGCATCAGTTTATATGAGGGAACCTGTTTCCAAACATGCTCAACAAGACAAGAAATGATCAAGCCTTTTTGATCTTCAACAATGAAAAAACAAGGTACTTCAGCATAGTTTTAATTTGCATTTATTTTATTATGGAAGTAATTCAGCTTCTTTACATATGTTGAAGACTACTTTAAATTTAGGTATATTCTTATACAGTGAAATAGATTTAGTATCATCCCACAATCAAAGGCAAATAATCTTTTATGAGTATTGAGTACAATTTTCTTTTTTATTTCTTTATTTTTTATTTTTTTAAACAGGGTCTTGCTCTGTTGCCCAGACTGGAGTACAGTGCCACAATCACAGTTCACTGCAGCCTGGATCTCCAGGCTCAAGCAATCCTCTTGCCTCAGCTCCCCACCCCCACCCCCAGGTAGCTCAGACTACAGGTGTGCGCTACCACACCCAACTAATTTTTTTATTTTTAATAGGGACGAGGTCTTGCTATGTTGCCCAGGCTGCTCTCAAACCTCTGAGGTCAAGCAATCCTCCTGCCTCAGCCTCCCAAAGTGCTGGGATTACAGGTGTGAGCCACCATGCCCAGCCTAAGTACAACTTTCTATTGTTGCCATTCTAATTAGCTTTTGCCCTATAATATTATCATTTGGGCCAGTTTGGAGAAGAAATGCCTCCAATTCCCTGCAGCCAAAGAAAAAATTGATTGCTAATAACTGTTTCTCATTTAAAAAGTCCAAGAATATTTAAACATTGATAAACCAGTTTTTAAAGCACTATATAGAGTACTTTATGAACTATAAATGTATAAAAAGTTTCAGACATAAAAAGTCATAAAAATTGCTTCTGCATCCGGCTATGGTAGCTCACGCCTGTAATCCCAGCACTTTGGGAGGCTGAGGTGGGCGGATCACAAGGTTAGGAGTTTGAGACCAGCATGGCCAACATGGCCATCTCTACTAACAAAAAAAAAAATACAAAACTTAGCTGAGCATGGTGGTGCATGCCTGTGTTCCCAGCTACTCAAGAGGCTGAGGCAGGAGAATTGCTTGAACCTGGGAGGCGGAGGATGCAGTGAGCTGAGATCGTTACCACTGCACTCCAGCCTGGGTGACAGAGTGAGACTCTGGCTAAAAAAAAAAAAAAAAAAAAAAAAAAAAAAAAAAAAATATTTGAAAAAAAAAAAAAAAAAAAAAAAAAAAAAATTGCTTCTGCATTTGTTGTAAAACTATCATTAAGAATACCACTACACCGTCACTCTGTATTATTCTATGTAAGAGCCCAAATGAAAAATCTGTTTTAGAATTTAATGCCAGAAGTAAATGTGGTCTCTTTTTGTGACTCATGTACTTCTTCCTTTATGATTAAAATTATATAACTTAGAAGGCTTCCCTTTTTGTTGGATAGCTCAGATTTGATGCTTATTCATGAGAGCTCTATTTAATGCTGTCTTCCTTTTCCATGGTTTTGAGCTTTTGACTATTTCTAGATTATCACTTTTATTTTGTATATGTCATTTACGGTAAACATTATCAAATTATTTTTGGAAAAGGACTAAATGCAAAGTTTTTTAAAAACTCAAGAACTCTCAGGTATAAAAGATGAATGTGCCATTATGAGCAGGTAATTCTCAGAAGGAACTTCCAGATTATTAATAAATATGTTTAAACATGTTTCACTACACAATTTACAATGTAGATTAAAATTAAAATTGAGAAATTTTTCTCCCCATCAAAATAGCAAAAACCAAATTAGTATTGTGTTGGTGAATATGTGAAGAAACAGTAGTCTCACATATCACTTATAAAATTGTAAACTTTTTGGAAGGCAATTTGGGGATATTTATCTAAAGTCTTAAATTTACACGTAATAAAGAGTCTCCAAGGTAGAAGCTGCTATTTCCTTTCATCTTTCTTTGAGTATAATGCTCCTCAGATCAAGAGGTAAAGTCTAGATGTCAGCAAAATGACAGAGCAGGTAACTCTAAACTCCTAACCCTCCAGAGAAACTTAAAAAAAAAAAAAACACCAGAAACTGAAACTGTCAGAACCAACTTGTTAGAAGGTTGGGAAGAAAAGGTTTACAGTAACCAAGAGAATGCTGAATCCAGAAAAGGCAATTCTAAATCAGCAGGAAAGCTTTGTGGCATTTTTGCTTGCTCTTGCCCCACGCCATACCCAGTTCAGCAGCAGTCTTGAAGGTGGCAGCCTGGATTTCCAGTGTGGCACACTGATCCCTGATTCTGCAGGAAGCAGAGCAGACTTTATTCTCAAATTATTGTGTTTGTTCTAACCTGTCTAGGACTGCCTGAAAGACTTGTGCAAGGCACTCGTCTCCATTTCTCCTAAGTATGGAAAAGCACTGAAAACTACACAAGGTGGAAAAGCATTATTCAAAAACGCTGTAAGGTTATCAAAACCCCAGAACTGTTTAGGGCAAAGCATTATGGTTCAGACATACAATAGACCACCTAAAGCCTGAGAGGAAAAGCTGGAGAGTTTCTTTGGGAAATTAGAGCATTCAAAAGTACTTGTGTGTACTGGGGAATTCAGAAATCCACATGTATGCCCAGGACAGGATGTATGCTTAAAGTTGGCCAGAGAAGACCCTATGCTTTCACCACTGACTGATCTATAGGTTCAATATAAGCAGGAAGTAAAGGCTGAGACAGAAATATAAATGGCCTGCTTAAGAGTTAAAAGAATGCCTCAGCACAGAGCCATCTGCAAAGATTGGCAGAAAAGATTTTTTGTTTTGTTTTTGTTTGTATTTAGATCTTGGGATTCAAGGAAATCTGTCAAAACACTGGCTGAACACAAGTTACACCTTCAACAATCAAAAACAGCAAATGTAGAGAAGAGAAAAGTTTGATTTCCAAAATTCCTACATGACAGTATCCACATGTCCAGTTTTCAACAATGATAAAATACAAATAGTACAAATAAAGTATGACTCCTTCTTTTTTTTTTTTTTTTTTTTTTGAGACAGAGTCTCACTCCGTCGCCAGGCTGGAGTGCAATGGCACAATCTTGGCTCACTGCAACCTCCACCTCCCAGGTTCAAGCAATTCTCCTGCCTCAGCCTCCCAAGTAGCCAGGACTACAGGCACGTGCCACCACGTCCTGATAATTTTTGTATTATTAGTAGAGATGGGGTTTCACCATATTGGCCAGCTGACCTCGAACTCCAGACCTTATGATCCTCCCACCTTGGCCTTCCGAAGTGCTGGGATTACAAGTGTGAGCCACTGCGCCTGGCCTGATTAAAGTATCACTCTTTCAAAGAAAAAAATATAGAAACTCTTCCTACAGAAGCCCAGGTATCAAACTTACTACACAAATACATTAAATCAACTGTCCTATACACACTCAAAAAGCTAAAGGAAGCCATGGACAAAATGAAGAGAAACAAGAAAAGCAATGTATGAACAAAATTAGAGTATCAGAAACAAGAAAAGCAATGTATGAATAAAATTACAGTATCAGTAGAGATAGAAATTATTTTTTTTTAAAAAAAACAAGAAGTCTGGAGCTGAAAAATACAATATTTGGAATAAAAAATTCACTAAAGGGTTCAACAGCAGATTTAATCAGGCAGAAGAAAAAATCAGTAAACCTGAAGACAGAACAATTGAAATAATTCAATCTGAGGAACAGAAAGAAAAAGGGTAAAGAAAAGTGAACGGAATCTAAGACCTATAGGATGCCATCAAGCTGGCCAGCATACACATTATGGAAGTTCTGGAAGAAGAAGTTTCCAGAGAAAAAAGGGAGAAGAAAAGATTTTGAATAAATAATGGCCCAAAACTTCCCAAATCTGATAAAAGATATGAATCAACACATCCAAGAAACTTAATAAACTCCAAGCAGGAAAAACTCAGATATCCACGCTAAGACATACTATCGTCCTTCAGGCTGAAATGACAGGACACTAATCAGTAACTTGGAGCCAGATGAAGAAATAAAGAACACTAGTAAAGGTAAATATAAAAGCCAGTATTATTGTACTTTTGACTTGTAACTCTTCTTTCTCTTCTCTTTTTTTTGATGACAAATGCATAAAATAATGATGTCTATGTTAATAGGCACACAATAGATGAATTTGTAACCTATGACAATAACAATATAAAAGGGGAAGGATGGAGATACATAGGAATAGAATGTATAGTACTGAAATTAAGTTTGTATTCAAACTAAGACATTACAGGTTTAAGATGTTAATTGTTGTCTCCAAGTTAACCACTAAGACAACAACTAAAAAATATACAGAAAAGGAAAAAAAAAGGGAAATCCAAATGGTATACTACAAAAACTCAACTAAATATAAAAAGGCAGTAACAAAGGAAGTGAAGAACAAAATATATATATGTAAGACATGCAGACAATGAACAGATAAATGGCAGAAGTAAATCCTTCTTTATCAGTAGTCACATTAAATGTAAATGGATTAAACTTTCCTATTAAAAAGCAGAGATTGGCAGATTACATTAGAAAAACTCACACAGAATCTATCTGCTGTCTACAAGATACTCCCTTTAGATATAAGAACAGAAGGAAGTCAAAGTTAGGATAAAATGAGATATTCCATACAAATAGTAACCAAAGAGCTGAGATGGCTATAGTATTGTCAGACAAAATAAACTTCAAATAAAAAGAAGTTACAAGAGACAAATAAGAACATTAAATATTGATAAAAGTTTCAATACAGCAATAAAATACATTTATAAACATATACAACAGAAACCCAAAATTTATAAAGCAAAACTGACAGAATTGAAGGGAGAAATTGATAGTCCTACAATAACAGAGACTTCAATACTCTATTTTCAATAATAGATAAAACAACCAGACAGGAGATTAATAAAGAAATAAAGGATTTAGGTTAGGCATGGTGGTTCACACCTGTAACCCTAGCACTTTGGGAGGCCAAGGTGGGTGGATTGCCTGAGCTCAGGAGTTCAAGAACAGCCTCGGCAACACAGTGAAACCCCATCTCTATGAAAATACAAAACAAAAAAAATTAACCAGGTATGGCAATGTGCTCCTATAGTCCCAGCTACTTGGGAGGCTGAGGCAGAATTGCTTGGACCCAGGAGGCAGAGATTGCAGTGAGCCAAGATCATGCCACTGTACTCTAGCCTGGGCAACAGAGAAAGAATCCATCTCAAAAAAAAGAAAGAAAAGAAAGGATTTGAACAACCCTATAAACCAATTAGACCCAAAAGACATACATAGAACATTCTACCCAATAACAACAGATTACACGTTCTTCTCAAGTGCACATAGACCATTCTGCAGGACAGGCCATATGTCAGGCCACAAAATAAATATAAATAAATTTTAAAAGATTGAAATCATGGCTGGGTATGGTGGCTCACGCCTGTAATCCCAGCACTTTGGAAGGCCGAGGCGGGTGGATCACCTGAGGTCAGGAGTTCAACAGCCTGACCAACATGGAGAAACCCCATCTCTACTAAAAATACAAAATTAGCCAGGCATGGTGGTGCATGCCTATAATCCAACTACTTGGGAGGCTGAGGCAGGAGAATTGCTTGAACCTGAGAGGTGGAGGTTGCAGTGAGCCAAGATCACACCATTGCACTCCAGCCTGGGCAACAAGAGCAAAACTCC
>NW_016108070.1:437426-439779 GCF_001604975.1 Cebus imitator | reverse complement strand
CCTCCGGGTTCAAGCAATTCTCTTGCTTCAGCCTTCTGAGTAACTGGGATTACAGGCGCATGCTGTCACGCCTGGCTAATTTTTTGTATTTTAGTAGAGACGGGGTTTCACCGTGTTGCCTAGGCTGGTTTTGAACTCCTGAGCTCAGGGCATCCCCCTGCCTTGGCCTCCCAAAGTGCGAGAATTATAGGCGTGAACCACCTCACCCAGCTTCCTAAAAAAAATTTTTTTTTTCATATAAAAGTTTTTAGTTTATTAAGCTTCTCGTGAAAAATCCACAACGGCCATAGATAACGTCATTGCAGCACCTTTACTCCTTCGGCTGTGATCCAGTCTCCAGCTTACTTTTTGCCAGCGCCAACATTGGCCTTTGCAGTCCCCCTGACTTTCTTCATTCTGTTCTTGTGTTCCTTTCGTTGCTTTCTTGAGGTCTTTTTCTTCTCATACTGGCCATGTCTTGCAAGTCTATGCTTGGGTTCATTTTTCTTTGCATAATCCAGAGAATCATAAATCATGACAAAGCTAGTTGTCTTGCCACCACCAAAATGAGTTCTGAATCCAAAGATGACATCCAGTGTGGTCTTGTACATTTTGGCTAGGTTTTCCCGAATTTCCGTCTTAGGCACTGTTGCCTTCCCGCGGTGAAGGACATCAATGACCATTTGTTTCCTCTGAAGTAGTCGGTTGGTCATGAACTTTCTAGTGCGGATAGTTACTGTGTCGTTCATGATGGCAGCCTATCCTTAGACAGCCGGGGAGGAAAAGCCCTAAACATTTTTATAATGAGTCTGCAATGCTTTTGTAATAAGGTAACAACAATAACAACAACAAAAAACTTCATCTAGAACAAAACCAGATAACTCCTGCTTAGCCCAAGGGAAATTACAATCGTGGGAACACTCTGACTTCCTCTTATTTACACCCAAATTGTATAAAACTAGTATAACCACCATAGCTACATACCTTCTGGCTAGCTCCTCTGGCATTCGCTTTGGAACCAAGGCTTTGTCCAGCTGAATTTCTAACACAATGTATGTCCTTGCTTCTATGTATTGCTGTAAAGGCATTGTTTTTTTATTAATTATTTCCAGAAAAAAATATTTATGAAAAATTTACTAACATAAGATGATGCTCACAACATAATAAGTCAGAAAACTCCATATATAACTACATAAACAGGACTTCACAATACTTTCCCAGGAACTGTTTTGAGTGAATGCTGTTCTTTCTTCCAGCAACCTTCTTTCAGGTGGGTCCTGCAGAAATACTCTCTTCCTTCTTATATTTCCACTCACAGTCTCCTCACTACAAGTTACCAACTCCAACTGCTAGACAAATCTACCCAGATTTTTGCCAGTATCCTAAATACAACATGTCCAAACTTGAATTTATTATTTCCCCAATGTCAATCTCTCTTTTGACTTTTCTCTTAGTGGTGTTGCCATCCTTCCCAAAAGTGAGGCTTGCAACTTGAGTTATCTCTAACTTTTCTTCATCAGTACTCCCAAAGCTTCCCAATTGCTAACTCCTTGCCTCTGCATGTTTCTGACTTTCTTTACTACAACCTCTGTCCTAAATAAAACTGTCATCAACGCTCATCTATACTATAAGAAAAGCTTGCAGTCCTACCCTACCTTCAGTCTCTTTTTTTTTACACCCTTGCAAGAATTCCTGAAACACACATGAGGTCTTATTTCTATGTGACTTTAAAACCTTTGATGTGAATCTCAAAGAAGAGGTTCCAGAATCCCTCATCAGCTATGCAATAAAGTCCAAACTTTTAAAGAAGCCTTTCAAGTCTTTCCATTACCTGATTCAGCCTCTCTCGTCTTTCCTACCTCTTTATAAAATCTCTCCTTTAACTACTCTGTATATCATACACTGTAATGAATTGACACACTATAAATGCTGCTCTTGCATATTCTCTGTGTTGTTCTCTCTCAAGTTGTTCCCAAGCTCTGAAATGCCTCTCCCTCCATCTTCATCTGGCAAACAGGTCTCTTCATCTTTCATTACTTAGTATGGATATCACCTTCTTCATGAAACCTTCCCTGAGACTGCCCCATCCTAATCTTTGTCTCCTCAGAGCCCATACAGAACTTTTACTGGTACCTCTATTACAGCACTCATCAAAATTTTATACTATGGTTAGTTATGTACTTGTCTGTTTCTCCTGCCAGATGCTGAGTTTTCTGAAGGCAGATGAATAAATGCTGCAGATGATACATCTTTGCATCCCTTATAATGTTTAACATAGTAGAATTAATAAAATACATAAAATTTTAATGCTGGAAAGGACCTTTTTTTTTTTTTTTTTTTTTTGAGATGGAGTTTCACTCTAATTACCCAGGCT
>NW_016108070.1:429125-437369 GCF_001604975.1 Cebus imitator | reverse complement strand
CCACCATGCCCAGCTAATTTTTGTATTTTTAGTAGAGACGGGGTTTCACCTTGTTGACCAGGATGGTCTCGATCTCTTGACCTCGTGATCCACCCTCCTTGGCCTCCCAAAGTGCTGGGATTATAGGCGTGAGCCACCGCGCCCGGCTGGAAAGGACCTTATAATTAACCCAGTATCAGTTTATTTTACAGTTTCAACAAGACAAAAAAATTCGCCCAAAGTAATAAATTGGTCATGGACAAATACGGGATGATAACTAACATCCTGCCCTGAGCATTTTCCAATGAAAATACTTGCTTAATACAGGTCCGGTTAACTTAAATCTTAATTTTCCAAACTTTATGCATAGTTACCTGTCCTTCAGGATTGTGACTTAGAGGGGGTTCACCTTCCAAAGGAGTATCTGAGCTCTGAGATTTTATACTAGGTGCCTGCTGAAAGAAAATGAACACACCTCAAAAACTGAATTCCTACACGGTCTTCATAGTGATAAGAACAATGATCTCTACATTGCATCAAAATGCAAACTAACTGCAGTCATAAAAAATAATGAGTTCATGTCTTTTGCAGGGACATGGATGAAGCTGGAAACTATCATTCTCAGCAAACTAACACAGGAACAGAAAACCAAACACTGCATGTTCTCATTCTTAAGTGGCAAATGAACAATGAAAACACATGGACACAGGGAGGGGAACATCACATACCGGGGTCTGTTGGGGGTGAGAGGCAAGGCGATGGAAAGCATTAGGACAAATATCTAATGTATGCAGGGCTTAAAATCTAGATGACAGGTTGACAGGTGCAGCAAACCACCATAGCACATATATACCTATGTAACAAACCTACATTCTGCAAATGTATCCTACAAATATACATTCTGCATATGTATCCCAGAACCTAAAGTAAAATTTTTTAAAAATGCAAACTAACATTAATACAAGTCACCAATTGAGAAAT
Organism: Cebus imitator; assembly: GCF_001604975.1. Classification (NCBI taxonomy): domain Eukaryota; kingdom Metazoa; phylum Chordata; class Mammalia; order Primates; family Cebidae; genus Cebus; species Cebus imitator. The sequence continues at coordinate 436,409 of NW_016108070.1, read as the reverse complement.
CAGTGAAGCCTCTGGAATGTAAACTAACAGGCAAAATCATCACCTTTTCAACAACATACCATATCTCCAGGCCTAGGCCTTCCATCTATATCTTTTTCTTTCACTGGTTTATCTTCTTTCAGAGTCTTAGAAACAGCTGCTTTGGGCAGTACAGAATTAATTCCTCCTATTTTATTATTATGAATCAAATGATGGCCAATATCCCGGAACAAGCTGAATAAACACTTGGTCTGAAAAACAAAAAACAAAAGCAATACATGAGACAAACTTGAAAGAAAGCCGTTATTTTTTTTTATCATTTAGTTTTCCAAACAATTTCAGCATTTAACATCAGAGAGAGAGAAGGAACCTGAAAAAATTCATTGTATTTCCCTCCTTTTAGAACAGAAAAAATCACCACAGAAAGTTAGTTGCCTACTATATCATTTAAAGGATTTAGAGGAGACCTTACAACCTGGCTTGATTCTGGTGTCTCATAACTCTTATAATCAGAATGCTTTTAATCTTTGACAAAGAATTTCAAATTAGGCTGGACATGGTGGCTCACACCTGTAATCCGGGCACTTTGGCAGGAGGACTACGTGAGCTCAGTAGTTCGAGACCAGCTTAGGCAAAATAGTGAGACCTCATCTCTATAAAAACAAACAAAAAAATCAGCGAAGTCTGGTGGCACATGCCTGTAGTCCTAGCTAATGGGGAGACTGAGGTGGGAGAATCACTTGAGCCCAAGCAGTCAAGGCTGCAGTGAACCATGACTAACTGTATCACTACATTCCAGCCTGGGCTACAGAACGAGACCCTGTCAAAAAAAAAAAAAGACTGGGTGCAGTGGCTCACATCTGTAATCCCAGCACTTTAGGAGACTGAGGCAGACGGATCACTTGAGATCACAAGTTTGAGACTAGCCTGGCCAACATGGTGATACCCCGTCTCTACTAAAAATACAAAAATTAGCCGGATGTGGTGGCACATGCCTGTAATCCCAACTACTGGGAAGGCTGAGGCAGGAGAATCACTTGAACCTGGGAGGCAGAGGTTGCAGAGACCTGAGATGGCGTACTGCAGCCTGGGTGACAGAGCGAGACTCCATTTAAAAAAAAAAAAAAAATTAAATTAACATTAAGAGGTTGAATTCACTTCTATATAAGAAATAGTATCTATTTAGTTACCATGACCTAGCAGTTATAATTGGAAGGATAAGGCAAGTTTAAAAAGTTCAAAGCAAAACCTTTGTATGGAAAAATTCAAACTATAGATAAATCACTAGAAAAGGATTGTATAACAATTTTTTCCCTAAAAATTCTCTTTTTAAATAAACAATTTTTTAATTAGACAACATGGATGATTCTCAAAATAATTTATGTTGAATGAAAAGAACCAGACCAAAGGAAGCCAGGGGAGAGGGAAGGGGTGGACAAAAGTGGGCAAAGGAATAATAGAAGACACAAAAACTTTGGGAGCTAATGCGTCTAAGTTCACTATCTTGATTGTGGTGATAGTTTCACAGATGTACAGATATGTCAAAACTTTAAAATTGTACAATTTAAATATATGCAGTTTATTTATCAATTTTACCTCAATAAAGTTGTTTGAAAACAATCCAACAATGTTAATTGTAAATATTAAAAATCACTCACAATCCTACCACCTATGTGATAAATACTATATTTCATTGATTCAAAGACATAAGCTTTCTCAAATTTTAACATCTCTGGAGTATGTTCTATAATAAGAGCATTTCATGTAAGTGGTATCATAAAATACAGTCTTTTCCATCTGCCTTCTTTTACTTAGTGTGTTTTTGAGGTTCATCCATGCTATAGCATGTATCAGTTGGTTCATTACTTTTTTACTTATTATTTTAGTTATTTATTTATTTGAGACAGAGTCTCACTCTGTCACCTAGACTGGAGTGCAGTGGCACAATCACAGTTCACTGCAACCTCTGCCTTCTGGGCTCAAGCCATCAGCCCACCTCAGCCTCCTGAGTAGCTGGGACTATAGGCACACACCACCACCCCAGCTAAATTTTGTATTTTTTGTAGAGATGAGGTCTCACCATGTTGCCCAGGTTTGTTTCAAACTCCTGGCCTCAATGGTCTGCCCACCTCAGTCTCCCAAAGTGCTGGGGCTACAGGTATGAGACACCACACCTGATCCAAATTTACTTTTTAGAAAACAGGCTGGGCACAGTGGCTCACACCTGTAATCCCAGTACTTTGGAAGGTCAAGGCAGGAGGATTGCTTGACCCCAGGAGTTCGACACCAGCCTGGGAAACACAACGAGCCTCTGTCTTTAAAAAAAAAAAAAAAAAATTTAATTAGGTGGATGTGGAAGCATATGCCTACAGTCCCAGTTACTCAGGAGGCTAAGGTAGAGGATCACTTGAGCCCCGTAGTTCAAGGCTGCAGTACTTGAACTACTACTGATAGTACCACTGCACTCTAGCCTGGTGACAGAGACCCCATCTCAACACAAAACAAAACCCAACTTTATCAATACTCACATTTATATAAGTTACCCATTTAAAGTACACGATTCAGTGATTTGAGGATTTTACACCATTAGTAGTTCATTCCTTTTCACTGCAAAACAGTATTCCCTTGTTTAGATATACCACATTTTGTTTATCTGTAGACATTTGGATTATTGTGAGCTTTTGGCTATTATAAATAATTCTGCAATAAACATTTACATATGGCCGGGCATGGTGGTTCACGCCTGTAATCCCAGTACTTTGGGAGGCCGAAGCAGGCAGATCATGAGGTCAGGAGATCAAGACCATCCTGGCCAGCATGGTGAAACCCCATCTCTCTACTAAAATTAAAAAAAAAAAAAATTAGCCAGGCATGGTGGCATGTGCCTGTAGTCCCAGTTACTCAGGAGGCTGAGGCAGGGGAATTGCTTGAACCCAGGAGGAGAAGGTTTCAGTGAGCTGAGATCGCGCCACTGCACTCCAGCCTGGCAACAGTGTAAGACTCCGTCTCAAAAACAAAACGAAACAAAAACAACAACAAAAAAAAAACCCCATTCACAGTATATGTCTTCGTGTGAATGCAGGTTTTCTTTTCTCTTAGAAATTCCTGGAAGTGATTTGTTGGATTGTATGGTAAGTTTTTATTTACCATAGATATTCTTGTTTTCGTTTTTTTGAGACAGGGTCTCACTCTTGTCACCCAAGCTGGAGTGCAGTAGCATGATCATGGCTCACTGCAGCCTTGACCACCTGCTGGGCTCAAGTGATCCACTCACCTCAGCCTCCCAAGCAGTGGAACTGCAGGCATATACAAACACACTCAACTAATTTTTGTATTTTTTTGTAAAGATGGGGGTTTGCCATTTTGCCTGGCTGGTCTCCAACTTCTGAGCTCAAGCAATCTACCCATTTCAGCTTTCCAAAGTCCTGGGATTACAGGCTTGAGCCACTGTGCCTGGCCAGATTTTCTATATAGTTGTCTTTTCAAGTATTGAGAATAGAATAGTGAAATTTCTAAATATTATTGCCAAATTGACTATTTCTGCTTTCAATTCTGTTGGGTTTTGCTTCAAGTATTATGAGGTGATTGTGTTGTATTGTTAGTTGCATATACACTTACAATTGTCCTGTCTTCCTAATGAATTGATGCTTTAATCATTGTAACATGCCACTATGTCTTCAGTAACATGTATTTCTAGTTTTAAAAACTATTTTGTCTGGTATTACTGTAGTTACTCAGCTATTATATTTTTTGTTTGCATAGTATATCTTTTGTACCTTTTTACTTCAACCTTTTGTGTATTTGAATCTAAGGTGTGTCTACTTTAAATAGTATATAGTTGAATCTTGATTTTTTTGTAAATCCAATTTAATAATTTCTAACCTTTTATCAGTGTGTTTGGACCACTTACATATCATTGTTTTGAAATACTTAGATTTTTATTTTCCATGCTATTTGTTTTCTACTTGTCATCTGGTTTTTTTTGTTGTTCTGTCCTTCCTTTAACTATCTCATGTTAAATAAATATTTGTGATATCCCATTTAATTCCTTTGTTGAGATATATATATGATATATACATAAATATATACATAATATATATACATACACATATATATATGTACATATCTATATGTATACACACACAATTTTCTTAGTGGTTACTTAGGGATTACAATATACATCCTAACTAATCACAGTCTATTTCACATCAATACTAACTTAATTCTGGTAAAATACAGAAACTTGGCTCCACTATAGCTCCATTCTATCCTCCTTCATGCTATTATAATATAAATTAAATCTATATGTTAATCCAATAATATAATTAATACTTTATCCGATCATGTCTTCTAAAGAAGTTAAGAGTAAAAATGAAAAAGTTCTATTTCTAAACTCCTTTATATTCACTTATATTTAACCATTTCAAGTAATCCTCATTTCTTCTTATGGATTCAAGTTAGCAACTGGTGTCATTTCCTTTCAAGCTGAAAGCCTTCTTTTAGTATTTCTTGCAAGGTAAGTTTCCTAGCAACAAATTCTTTCAGGATTTATCTGAAGATATATTTATTTTGCCTTTTTTTTTTTTTTAATTGAGACAGAGTCTTACTCTGTCATCCAGGCTGGAGTGTAGTGGTGCAATCTTGGCTCACTATAACCTCCTACCTCAGCAATTCTCCTGCCTCAGCCTCTCTAGCTGTTGGGATTACAGGCATGCACCACCACATCCGGGTAATTTTTGTATTTTCAGTAGATACAGGGTCTCAACATGTTGGCCAGGCTGGTCTCAAACTCCTTGACCTCAGGTGATCCACCCACTTCTACCTCTGAAAGTGCTGGGATTACAGGTGTGAGCCACTGTGCCCAGCCCTACCTTTGTTTTTGATTGGCTGTGTGTGTGTGTGTGTGTGTGTGTGTGTGTGTGTTTCATTCAGAATTGCACATACAGCTAGTGCTCGACTTACGACCACGATTGGTTCCGACAGACCGGTCGTAACATGATTTGGTCGTAAGTTGAGTCAGCTATATGCACGCAGAGATGGTAGTGCTGCCGGAAGCTGGTCCGCACTGTCGTACGCCCAGTTGGGCAACGTTTGCGCTGCCAGACGCGGAGCAGTCGTGGCTAGCGATGGTGGTCGTAAAGTCGGATGGTTGTAAGTTGCATAGGTAGTAAGTTGATCAATACCTGTATGTTATTCCATTGCTTTCTGGCTTCCACTGTTTCAGATGAAAAATCAGCAATTAACCATACTGATTCTCCCCTGTAGGTGATGAGTTGTTTTTCTCCTGTTGCATTCGTGATATCCTCTGTCTCTCTCCTTCACTTGACTACATAAAATGTGTAAATTTGGGGTCTCTGTGTGCTGATCCTGGAATTTTCTGAACTCCTTGGATCTGTAAATTAATGCTTTCATCAAATGTGGGATATTTTCAGACATTATTATGTCTTTATACTCTTCCCTCTTGGGACTCTCATTACAAGTTTGTTGGTTGCCTTCCACCAACATTGCCATTTTGATATAGTTTGGATCTTTATCCCCTAGAAAGCTCATATTGAACAATGTGATCCCCCTCCAGTGGGTGACAGAGTGAGAAGACCATGTCTCAAAAAAAAAAAAAAAAGGAAGAAAGAAAAAAGAAATGTGATTCCCAATGTTGTAGGTAGGGCCTGGTGGGATGTGTCAGGGTCATGGGGTAGATCCCTCATAAATGGCTTGGTGCTATCCTTGCAGTAATGAGTTCTTACTCTGTTAGTTACAAAGAGATCTGCTTGTTAAACATAATCTGGTACCACCCTCCCCTCTTTTATGCTCTTTCTCTGACCTTGTGACATGCCTGCTTCCCCTTTGCCTTCCATCATGATTGTAATGAGATAGAGTAGGGATGGGGTTTGGCATTCATCTCACCCCCACTAGATCATTCTTTCATGTATTCTTGAGTAAAGATGAGAGTGGGGAAGGCAGAAAAGCCCTAGACAAGAAGGCCTCAAACTCCTTAGCTTTTCATGCATCAGTACTTCTCAGCTTATTGATGCTTTTGGTCAATTTCAAGGATGGTGAAATGGCTTTTTGTCAATTTGTCCAGCTTTATGGTTGCTTTTGTGGGGAAATGATTTGTCAACCTCCTCACTTGGCCATAGCCAGAGATTCTTCCTTTCCAATGTTCTCTATATATATTTTAATTATTGTAAAAAATGTAATCAAATTTATATTTTGATTTTCATTTAACAGACTATGATATGCATTCTCTCATGTTTTAAAATTTTTCATGAGGGTAATTTTTAATATATGCAGAAAATTCCCCTATCATATGTGTATAATAAAAGTGAAAGCTAAAATTTTCTGTGTGCCAACTACATTCCTAGTGCTTTATAAATTTCATCTCATTTAATAGGTAAAACAATTCTAAGAAACAAGTATTGCCTCCATTTTACTGATGAATACAGTAAAGGTGAGACAAATTTAGTCACTTGCCTAAAGTCATCCAGCTAGTAAATGGCAATTCCAGAATTCAAACTCTAGGCTGCCTCAGTGGGTTATCAAAGCTCATAACTTTTCTATTATGATACACTGTTTCCCTCAGATTCACCAAGAGTATCTTCATGTAGAAAGGTTTGGATACACTTCCAATTATTCTCTTGAAATAGTTTCCTAGAAGGAGAAGTCCTATTGGAAAGGATATAAGTATTTCAAGCTTCTGAATACATATGGACAATAAATATTTTTGCAAAAAGTTTTTATCAATTTATGCTTTTACTAGCAGTGAATGAAAGTTGTTTTACAGAGATGGAGCAAGAATCCTCTTTTTAGAGGCCTGTGCCCCTGAGGCATGGAAATAATGAAAAATTCTGAAGTTCCTTCAAAAGAAATTCTAGGCACCTAGCTAGCCCCAGAAATAAATAAGTAACTTAAACAAGAAGGTAATAGTAGTCTAAAACAATAGCCAAGGAAGTTAAAGTTCAAGAGATGTTTGCTTTATAGAAACTAAATATAACATCTTAATATATGTCCCTGAGTTGTCTTTCTGAGCCTCAGACCCCACTGAGGAACCACTGAAAGGATTACCCAGCACTGCACTCAGATCAGCTGAATGGATCAGACCCCAGCTAAGGCGAAAGGGAAGACTGAACTATATGGTCCTTTGTTCCAAATTTCTTCCTGGGGTGCTTGGAGAAAGTCACTCCCTCTAGCCAGTTAACATTTTTCTACTGACCCCCAATTTTTAAACAAAGCCTTTCTTCCTTAACAATTGCAAATCAGAAAATCTTTGATTCTACCTACCACTTGCAACCCCTGCTTCAACATATC
>NW_016108070.1:418660-428087 GCF_001604975.1 Cebus imitator | reverse complement strand
TTTTTTTCTTTTTTTGTTGAGACAGAGTCTCACTCTATCTCCAGGCTAGAGTGCAGTGGCACGATCTCAGTTCATTGCAACCTCCCAACTCCCTGGTTCAAGCCATTCTCCTGCCTCAGCCTCCCAAGCGGCTGGGATTACAGGCATGCGCCACCACACCCAGCTAATTTTTGTATTTTTAGTAGAGACAAGGTTTCACCATGTTGGCCAGGATGGTCTTGATCTCCTCACATTGTGATCTGCCTGCTTCAGCCTCCCAAAGTGCTAGGATTACAGGCGTGAGCCACTGCGCCTGGCCACATTTAACTTATTTTAATAAATTCATTTGAAATTTATTTTGATCTATGTTATATGTAACATTTTTGCATTCTTCTCTGTCATTTATTTTTTTTTTTTATTTTTTTTGAGACAGGGTGTCAACTCTGTCACTCAGGCATGATCAGAGCTTACTGCAGCCTTGACCTTCTGGGCTCAATCAGTTCTCCTACCTCAGCATCTGGAGTCACTAAGACTACAGGCATGTGCCACCATACTCTGCTAATTTACAAAACAATTTTGTAGAGATGGGGTCCCACCATGTTGCCCTGGCTGGTCTTGAATTCCTGGGCTCAACTGATCCTCCCACTTCAGTCTCCTGAATTGCTGGGATTACAGGTGTGAGCCGCCATGCCCAGCCTTCTTTCCCATTTAACTATCTATAAAGCATTAATAATCCTTTTCTCTTTTTTTAAGATGGCGTCTCGCTCTGTCGCCAGGCTGGAATGCAGAGTCGCCATCTCCGTTCTCTGCAACCTTCGCCTCCTGGTTCAAGCGATTCTCCTGCCTCAGCCTCCTGAATAGCTAGGACTACAGGAGTGTGCTATCACATCCAGCTAATTTTTGTATTTTCAATACAGACTGGGTTTTACCATGTTGGCCAGGGTGGTCTCGATCTCTTAACCTTGTAATCCGCCTGCCTCGGCCTCCCAAAGTGCTGGGATTACATGCATGAGCCATGATACGAGGCCTATAAAGCATTAATAATTATCCTTTTTAATGGCTACACATTTCATCCTTTTTATTTACTATGATTTACTAAGCCTTCCTCTATTAGTAAACATTTAACCTTATTTTAGTTTTTGCTATCATAGGTTTCAAAAAGTTTCATAAATATGAGATTTTTGAACTTATTAAATTATGTCCTTAAAATAAATTCCTGGCTGGGCACAATGGCTCACACCTGTAATCCTAGCACTTGGGGAGGCTGAGACGGGCAGATCACCTGAGGCCAGGAGTTCACGACCAGCCTGGCTAACGTGGTAAAACCCTGTTTCTACTAAAAATACAATAAATTAGCTGAGTGTGGTGGTGCATGCCTATAATCCCAGCTACTCAGGAGGCCGAGGCAGAAGAATCACTTGAACCCAGGAGGTGGAGGTTGCAGTGAGCCGAGGTCATGCCATTGTACTCCAGCTTGGGCAACAAGAGTGAAACTCCACCTCTCAAAAAAAATAAAATTAAATAAGTAAATAAATTCCTACAAATGTGACTTCTAGTTCAAAAGATACTGTTGTACAAACAGTTTACTATTCATCTGCAACTAGATGATGGGGTTTTCATGAATTTATTGTTGAAAAATAGCTGTCCTAATAACAGTGATGTAATAGTACATTTTTGTTATTGTTGTGTGTTTTACAAAGCCTCACTTTCTGCTGGGAAGCAACATGATAAAACTGCCTTTTTGCTTGAATACATATATATGATTTTAACATTTTAACACCTAAAAATGGAAAAAAAAAATTCTAGTTCATTAATTACCACATGGATTTCGGTTTTTCCATACTTAACAGGCTTTTTTTTCTTTTTCTTATATATACTTTTTGAGAGAGTCTTGCTCTGTCATCCAGGGTGGTGTACAGAGGTGCAATTTTGGCTCACTGCAACCTCTGCCTACAGGCACCAGGCTCGGCAAATTTTTGTATTTTTAGTAGAGATGGGATTTTGTCATGTTGGCCAGGCTGGTCTCAAACTCTTAGCCTCAGGCAATCCACCCACTTCTACCTCCCACAGTGCTGGGATTACAGGTGTGAGTCACCAAACCCAGCCACAACATTTATGCTAAAAGTTTTGTATTCAAATTTATTGAGGTAAAATTGAAGTACAATAAAAACAAACTAAACGTATTTAAAGTATACAATTTCATCAATTTTGACATATGTGTATACCTATGAAGCCATCACCACAATCAAGATAACCATCATTTCCATCATCCCTAATATTTTCCTCCCATTCCTTTGCAATCCATCCCTCCTTCTATCCCTGTTCCCAGGTAACCATTAATCTGCTTTTTATCAATATAGATCAATTACCTTATCAGAATTGCATATAAATGTAATTATATAGAATGTACTTTTCAAGACCCTGTCTTTATAAAAAATATTTTTTAAAATAGCCAGGCACAGTGGTGTAGTTCTAGCTACTCAAAAGGCTGAGGTAGGAGGATCCCTTGAGCCTAGGAATTTGAGGCAGTAGTGAGCTATGATTGTGCCACTGCACTCCTGAGACCCATATCTCTTTAAAAAAAAAATACTCTCTTTTCTCTCTTTTGTCTGCCTTCTTTCTTTTAGCACAATGCATTTGAGATTCATCCGTGCTGTTGCATGTATCAGTAGTTCATTCCTTTTTATTGCTGAATAGTATTCCATTGTACAGAGGAACCACACAATTTGTTTTCTGTGTTCTCTGTTCACCTGTTGATAGATATTTAGGTTGTTTTCAGTTTTTGCCTTTTCATTGTCCTAAATTTTTTAAGGTCCAATGCAGAATGATTATAAAGCTATATATGGCCAGGCGCGGTGGCTCATGCCTATAATCCCAGCACTATGGGAGGCCGAGGCGGGTGGATCACGAGGTCAAGAGATCGAGACCATCTTGGTCAACATGGTGAAACTCAGTCTCTACTAAAAATACAAAAATTAGCTGGGCACGGTGGCACATGCCTGTAGTCTCAGCTACTCAGGAGGCTAAGGCAGGAGAACTGCTTGAACCCAGGAGGCGGAGGGTGCGGTGAGCCGAGATTGCGCCATTGCACTCCAGCCTGGGTAACAAGAGCGAAACTCCATCCCAAAAAAAAAAAAAAAAGCTATATATTTAATATCCTAGTATACCAACTGGTTCTAAATATCAATTGCAAAGACATGTATACTAAAGACGCAAGAAAACACATATATAAATGATAAATTACCAGGATGCTTTTCATGCAATTTTTTCTTACCTTTTCATGGACTACACTGTCTAGGTAAGGGTAAACCTGAAAAGCTCCCCGAATTTTCTTCACACCTGGATACAACAATGGGACCATATTAACATAAGCCACACCATGAAACGAAAGCTGACCTTCTTCATCAGCCTAAAGGAATAAAACCAGAGAGTTATTAGTGCTATAAGCAATACAGTATAAGGTATGGAGCTCTGACTCAGCAGTTCAAAGGCCTGGTTTTAGAAACTAACTCTGCTACTTAGCCAGTTATGTGACTTTGGGCCAGTACCATAAGACATTTTGGGCCTTCTTTATCTTCAAAATGTGTTTAATAATATGATGATCACTGAGATAATGCATGCAGTGTTAATAATAAAAGCAGTAGTTGATACAAGCAGACACTTGTATCAAGTTAAAAAGAACCTCAGGAAATATCAAATTAATTAAATACTCAAATTAATTGATTAATTAATTTGAGAAAGTTAAGTAAAGCTTTATAAAAAAGCTTTAGGAGAAAGTAAAGCTTTATAAAAAGCAACAATAATAACAATAACAAAAAACTTATAAAAAATCAAAAGCTATGGCTTTTAGTTTTAGTTCACAGACTCATACAAATAAAAGGGGCCTTACAAATTATCTGGACCAGTGATGACAAATAGGCTTTAACTTATATCTCAATTCTCATTAATTGGTGGAGGTGTTTTAGCATGGTTGGTTGAGAAAAATTCTGTGTATTTATCTGGGTTCAAAGGCAAAGAATGCCTTGATAGATTAGCACTACCTGCTATGGATGAAAGCAGATGAATGACAGTCTCCTGTCCTATATTTACCATACTTGATCTCATCTAAATTCTCATTGCAAAGATGAAGAACGTGTTAATAAATATATCTTAACAGCATTTTTAATGGTTGTATTGTTTGCCACAGAAAATTTTTATAAGGAAAAAATCAGTTTTGTGAAAGAAAACACATTTAATTCCAAGCATAAAAGTAATCTCTTTGATTTCACCTCTTATAATAATTAGCAACTAGATTTAAAAGTCATATGTTCATGTGATAACATATAGTCTAGCAATCTAAGGAAAGTTAGCCAATACTTATTATATACTACAAATGGAGAAATGGGTATATAGTAGTAGCATTTTTATTATGCAAAAAGCCTATGTTTAAAGTCAACGAAACAATTCAGATACTTATTAAGTATCTGCTATTTGCCATACATCATGCTAGGTACTGTGGAGAATACAAATCAGTCTACTACATCCTACCCTCCAGGAGTTTATGAACAAGCAGAAAAGACCAGACATGCACAGTTTTAAAACAATAGATAATATGTACTAGGCTCATCAAAGCTGTACCTTTTCAAAATAGTAGTATATCTAAGATCCCTATTACACTAATTAGCAGGCTTAAACATTTTAAGTAGGTAAGTTTAACCTATAGTGAAACTATTGTGAAGGGCAAAAGAGAAATAGGGTATCTGGTAACAAAAGCCTAGAGAGTTTTTCGTGAACAATGGGGAACTAGGGTGGCCAATAATTCTGGTTTTCCCAGGACAGAGGAGTTTCCTGGGAATGAGACTTTCAGTGCTAAAACAAATGAAGTTCAGGGCAAATCAGGATGAGCAAGTCACCCTAGGGAAAACAGCTATATTAGTTCACATTTTCTTTGGTATCAGAATTGAAGCAGAATAACAGGTTGAGTCTGATTCTACATTTCTTATATAAATATTTCTGAGGGGCCATATTTACCTTTTCAGTTTTGCCAGCTTTCCCTTTGGATACAGCAATCAGAGGAACTCTTGTGATCTCTACAGGCCAAAGCCGGCAATCGGCAATTCGCTTCTGAAAACTGTAAATCAAGAATCAATCCATTAGCATTATATGCAAAATTAAAGTCAGTATAATTTAGGTTAAATGGAAATATTCTCTTTCAGAAAGTAATATAGAATATACACATATAAAAATTGGGGGGCCAGGCTCAGTGGCTCACGCCTGTAAATGCCAACACTTTGAGAGGCTGAGGCAGGCAGACGGTTTGAGCCTAGCTGTTCAAGACCAGTCTGGGCAACATGGCAAAATTCCATCTCTATGAAATATACAAAAAAAAAATTAGCTGGGCATGGCAGCAAATACCTGTGGTCTCAGCTATTTGGGGAGGCTGAAGTGGGAGGATGGCTTGAACCTAAGAGGTCAAGTCTGCAGTGAGCCGTGATCGTGCCACTGCACTCTCACCTGAGCCACAGAGTGAGACCCTGGCTCCAGAAAAAAAAAAAAAAAAAAAAGAAAACCCCTTGACCCAAAAAAAAAAAAAAAAAAAAAAAAAAAACCCTTATTAGTTTGATGGTTTTTAAAACTTTCCCATATCTATAACATTCCAAAAATAATTCTGCTCAACTGCTAGCAGAGGCAAATTGACCATTTTTAGGGCAATTTAGAAACATAAATTTAAAAACCTTAAAAAATCCATAATCTTTGACTATAAATTCCACTTCTAGTGATTTATTCTACAGAAATAATGAAACAAGTTTACAAATGGTATAAAATTGTTTATTTCTACGGTGAAAATAGTGTCCAGTTTCCAGCTTTGAAGTAATCCCTCCTGTCCTTACAAAAAGAAAAATGTTGATCAACTGGAAATAAACAACATTTCTCAGATCCATCATAGAACTGAGGTCATAAGGCAAAAACTGCTATCCTAAAATTGAGAGAGACAGGAAAATACAGAGGATCACAGCTGCAATCAGCTTAAAGACAGCAGAAGCCAGTGGTGCCGGTAACTGGTAGAAATAGTTTAATGGTAATTTTGACAAATTGCTATAGGCTGAATGGAAGTTAAGTGGACTAGATGGAAGTTAAAAACTCCAAGGGCCCACTGTTAAGGGTTCCCACACTTAACGTAAGTTTTAAATCCAGGAGCCTCACCAAGTTCTCACAGTAAAGATGGAAGAAAAATACCCTCATATTTCAGGCAGGAAGATAAGAAAAGTAACCATTTTGAAATATGGCCACAGTGTTCTTCCTATCAAAGGGTTGACCTTTAAGGTAAACTACTTTACCAGATCTTCATCTGATCTCAGGGAAGGGAATTTAGACAACTCCAACCTGTCTTGCTTCCATAAGGATAGGAGAAAAAAAAAAGATTATGAAACACTTCTGAAAGTCACAGCCCAAGGACCCAAACCTATTTACTGAGACTTAATCACAGGTTATATATAGAATACTTCCCTCCCAACAATGTGCCACTACATCAACAGAGTTTCAACATAATAACAATGAATTACAACTGAGAGGGCTACAAACCACTCTGTTAGAGAAGTTCTTGGACAAATCCAAAGATAACAGGGGAGGTGGGGGGAGGAAAAGGAAACTGAAGCCTCTGACACTTAAAACTATAACAAACAAGAAACACAACCCAGCTTCTAACCAGATTAACATAAAACTTCACGCTAAAAATACTAGTTACCCCAATTCCTATTAACCAATACATAATGTCTAGCTTTCAAATTAAAAAGCTATGAAGAATGCTATAAGGCAAGAAAAAATACAGTCCAAATAGCCAAAGCTAGCATAAGAACTGGACTAGGATACAACATAGATTTTAGAATTATCAGAAAGGAAACTTAAACTAACTATGATTATGTTAAAGACTCTTATGAAAAAAGTAGGTAACATGCAAGAACAGACAGGTAATGTTAGCAGAGATGGAAACTCTAAGAAAGAATCAAAAGGAAATGCTAGATATCAAAAACACAAACAAAAATGAATAATTCATTTGATGGGCTTATCAGCTGACTGGACATCGCTAAGGAAAAAAAAAATCAGTGAACGTGGGTATATGTGAATAGAAATGCCCCAAACTGAAACGCAAAGGAAAAAAAAAATCATAACAGAATATCCAAGACTTGTGGAACAATTACAAAAGGTGTAACTAGACATAACAGAAAGATAAGAAAGAAAAGAGCAGAAGAAATATTTGAAGTAGGCCAGGCGTGGTGGCTCACGCCTGTAATCCCAGCATTTTGGGAGGCCGAGGTGGGTGGATCACCTGAGGTCAGGAGTACGAAACCAGCCTGGCCAACATGGTGAAACCCCGTCTCTCCTAAAAATACAAAAATTAGCCGGGAATGGTGGTGGGCGCCTGTAATCCCTGCTACTCAGGGAGGCTCAGGCAGGAGAATCACTTGAACCTGGGAGGTGGAGGTTGCAGTGAGACCAGATCACGCCACTGCACTCCAGCCTTGGCAACAAAGCAAGATTCCATCTCAAAAAAAAAAAGAAAAAAAAAGCAAGAAATATTTGAAGTGATAATAGCTGAGAATTTTCCAAAATTAATTACGGACACCAAACCACAGATCCAGGAATCTGAGAGAATACCAGGTAGACTAAGTATAAAAACAAACAAACAAAAAACTTTATCTAGGCATATCATTTTTAAACTGCAAAAAAGAAAATCTTAAAAAAAAGCCAGAGGAAAAAACACTTTACCTATAGAGGAACAAGGACTAGAAATACATTGGACTTCTCTTCAGAAACCATGAAGGAAGAAGAGAATAGAGAAATATATTCAAAGCTGTGAAAGAAAAACCCACCAACTTAGAATTCTGTACCTACTAAAATTACCCTTCAAAAATGAAGGAGAAATAAACTCTTTTTAGAACAAATAAAAATTAGAGGAGTTTCTGGCAAGGAGACGTGCCTTACAAGAAATGCTATAAGTTTCCTTCTCTAAGAGAGAAGGAAAATGACTTGAGTCAGAAACTTGTATCAACATAAAAAAGAGCATCAGGAAATGTCATAAATGAAGGTAAAATAAATTTTTTCATGTTTTTCATTCTTAATAGATCCAATAACTATCTGTTCAAAGTAATAATGGCAACAATGTATCCTCAATAAAATATTAGCAAATCCAACTAACAATGTACAAAATTAATTAATTATACACCATGACCAAGTGGGGGACCAGGGGTATATAAAAACTCTAAAATATCTGCTCATTTTTTCTGCTCAGTTTTTCTATAAATCTAAAGCTGCTCTAAAAAACCAGACTATCCTTTTTTTTAAAGTCAGAGTTGTTCATTCAGATTGCGTATAGATTGATAATCTCCCAATTCTCATCTCTACCTAATGACCAGGTCAGTGTGACCAAGACTGATAGTTACCTACACAATATCAGCATATCTGTTCTTTAGTACTTAAATCTTGATTTGGCCTGGGTGACAATGTGTTCAACTAAAATACTTTATTGTCTAGCCTTCTTGCATCCAGAGGTTGGCTAATGAGATATAAACAGAAGTTGCCAGATTCCAGGAAGGTTACACAAGAGGTTTTAAGATAGCCAGCATGTGTCCTTTTTTATCCATAATCATTATCCTCTTCTGAACTTCTGCCAGAAATGTGAGTCTGCAAGCTGCAGCTCCAGCAGCCAGCTTTGGACCATAAGACAACCTCACATATTAAAGAAGGTGGAGCAAAAAGAAAGATGGAGCCTGGATATCGTGTGTGCGTGTGTGTGTGTGTGTGTGTGTGTGTCTGTGTGTGTGTCTGTGTGTGTCTGTGTGTGTCTGTGTGTAGAGCCAGGGTCTTGCTTTGTTTGGTCTTGTGTGTGTCTGTGTGTCTGTGTGTAGAGCCAGGGTCTTGCTTTGGTCTTGAACCTGCTTCAGCCTCTCAAAGTGCTGGCATCAGCTGGACTTCTTTTATGTAAAAGAGGAGTAAGCACTCACCTTGGTTAAACCACCATCACTGAGTGTTTCCATTATTAGCAGATGAACACAACATCACTCTAACATACAGATGTGATAAATAAGAAAGTCTCAATTGAAAATCACCTTAACTCAAATATAAATAAAATTAACAAAAGTAACACTTCTTCCCACTTATAAGCCTTTGTGGATTAGACATACTTCCTTCCTCTTACCTGACCACTGCAGGAGGATCAAGGTAGCAGCGACTTTCCAAGTCCCAAATAATCCTTTTCTTTATGCACTCTGCTTGATTCCTAAATTCTCTGTCCTGTAAAATATAAGATAGAGACTTCTGTTCTCTGTATGTGTGCCATGATTTCATTCTGCTCCATCTATAGGGCATTCTTTTTTTCTTTGAGACGGAGTTTCACTCGTTACCCAGGCTGGAGTGCAATGGCGCGATCTCGGCTCACCGCAACCTCCGCCTCCTGGGTTCAGGCAATTCT
>NW_016108070.1:386466-417839 GCF_001604975.1 Cebus imitator | reverse complement strand
AAAAAAAAAAAAAAAAAAAAAAAAAAAAAAAAAAAAGAAACACCTGGCATTGGTACTATTTTAAAAGTTTCTTACAATTCTTACATAGTTTACATGGGTTAGCACTTAGCCATTGTTATTGTTGTTTCACATGCTTTCCTGGTGACTGTAATTTGCAGCCAGGGTTGAGAATTAGCTATCTAAACTAAAACATAAAATATAATCTGAATATCTAAAATAAAATGTCTGATCTAAATTAAAATATACATCTAAGAAAAGTATGAACTTTGTTTTTTTGAGATGGTCTCGCTCTGTCACCCAGGCTGGAGTGCAGTGGCGTAATCTTGGTTCACTGCAACCTCTTTCTCCCAGTTTCAAGTGATTCTCCTGCCTCAGCCTCCTGAGTAGCCGAGATTACAGGTGGCTGCCACCATGCCTGGCTAATTTTTGTATTTTTAGTATAGATGGGGTTTCACCATGTTGGTCAGGCTGGTCTTGAACTCCCAACCCCATGATCTGCCTGCCTTAGTCTCCCAAAGTGCTAGGATTACAGGCAGGAGCCACTGCGCCCAGCCAAGTACTAATTTTTACTAATCATAATGATGAGAAAAGATACCGCACAGTGTTTCACCAATAGTGTTGGCCTCATCTCTACTATTTTAAATATTTAGAGTCAGACAATGAAAAATAATTCAACCATCCCCATTTAACAAATTATTCTATTAAATGTTTCCATCAGTGGATTATCAGCTAATTCAAGAAACACTTGTAAGTGTGCTATACCATTTTCTATGTCCTCGACAAATTTATGTGTTCATTAATATAATTAGTAAGTATATATTAAAGTATGTCTGTACAATGTCACATTATACAGCAAGTACAAATAAAGAAAAAGAGTGAGACTGCTCTTTATGTAATGTGGAAAAATCTCCAAAATACACCACAAAGTAATGTAAGTATGCATTCTTTACATTTGTGTAACAAAAACAATGCGGAAAGAATGCATGTATGCATTAGTTAGTGCATATATGACTGTCTGATTAAACGCTTTATACATCCAGTTAAAAACAAAAAAACAGGCTGGCCGCGGTTGCTTGTGCCTGTAATCCCAGCACTTTGGGAGGCTGAGGTGGGTGGATCACTTAAGATCAGGAGTTAGAGACCAGCCTGGTCAATATGGTGAAATCCTGTCTCTACTAAAAATACAAAAATTTGCAGGGCATGGTGACATGTGCCAGTAATCCCAGCTACTCACGTGGCTGAGGCATGAGAATAGCTTGAACCCAAGAGGCGGAGGTTGCAGTGAGTAGAGATTGCGTCATTGCACTCCAGCCTGGGTGACAGAGTGAGACTCTGTCTCAAACAAACAAAACATTAATACCTTGAAATAAAGCAAAAATAGCAGTTTTTTCCCAACAGATTCTAGTTCCAAAAATAACAAGACTTTGAATATTTCCTGAAAATCTGGACATCCTAAAGAAAAGTACCATTATTGGCCAGGCACAGTGGCTCACACCGGTAATCCCAGCACTTTGGGGGGCTGAGGCAGGTGGATCACCTGAGGTCGGGAGTTCAAGACCAGCCTGGCCAACATGATGAAACCCATTCTGTACTAAAAATACAAAAATTAGCCAGGTGTGGTGGCGGGCACCTGTAATCCCAGCTACTCGGAGGTGGGGGAATCACTTGAACCCAGGAGGCAGAGGCGGCAGTGAGCCGAGATTGCACCATTGCACTCCAGCCTGGGCAACAGGAGCAAAACTCCATCTCAAAAAAAAAAAAAAAAAAAAAAAAAAAAAAAACAAAACATAAAAAAAAAAAAAAAAAAAAAAGAAAGAAAAGAAAAGTACTTTTATCCCTAATGTTTATTATGCTGATGTCTGAAGATATTTTATAATCTTTGTATATCTGAGAATCAAGTGAAGAAACCTGCAGTTTTGCCATGAATAGATTAATGTAAATGGGGTAACGTTGGTAATTTTGTGTTGTTTCTTATAAATACACTTGACCCTTGAACAACACAATTTGAATTGCATGTTTCCACTTATGTGAATCTTTTTTTTTTTTTGGAGACAGAATCTTGCTCTGTTGCCCAGGCTGGAGTGCAGTGGTGCGATCTCGGCTCACTGCAGCCTCTGCCTCCTAAGTTCAAGCAATTCTCGTGCCTCAGCCTTCCAAGAAGGTAGGATTCAGAAGCATGCCACTATTCAAATTTGAATTGCATGGGTCCACTTATACATATGTGAATCTTTTTTTTTTTTTTTTGATACAAAGTCTTGCTCTGTTGCCCAGGCTGGAATGCAGTGGTATGATCTCAGCTCACTGCAGTTTCTACCTCCTGGGTTCGAGCAATTCTCGGGCCTCAGTCTCCCGAGGAGCTGGGATTCAGACACACGTCACTACACTGGCTAATTTTTGTGTTTTTAGTAGAGATGGGGTTTCACCATATTGGCCAGGCTGGTCTCAGACTCCTGCCTCCAGTGATCTGCCCAACTTGGCCTCCCAAAGTGGTGGGATTACAGACATGAGCCACTGTGCCTGGCCCATTTTTAAACCAAATATGGATAAAAAATACAGTATTTGTTGGATGTAAAACCACATTTATGGAGGGCCAACTTTTCCTATACATGATTTCTACAGGGTTGACTGCAGGACTTGAGTATGCACAAATTTTGATATATGCAGGGGTCCTGGTAACAATCCCCCCTGTATACCAAGGGATCACTATCTTTTTTTTTTTTTTGAGACAGAATCTCACTCTGTCACTCAGGCTGGAGTGCAGTGGCACAATCCTGGCTCACTTCAACTTCTGCCTCCCAGTTCAAGTGATTCTTGTGCCTCAGTCTCCCAAGCAGCTGGAAATACAGGCATGTGCCACCATGCCCAGCTAAGTTTTGTATTTTTAGTACAGACAGGGTTTCATCATGTTGGCCAGGCTAGTCTTGAGCTCCTGATTTCAGTGAGGAGGAGACCTGCCTCAGCCTCCTGAAGTGCCAGCCTTACAGGCATCAGCCACTGTGCCCAGCCAAGATGACTATACTTATTTTTTATTTGGTGAGCCAATCCTTCTGAAGTCTGACTCTCTTTCACAATTTGCAAGGAAACCTTTTCTTTAATTTGCAAGGAAACCTTTTCTTTACTTTTCTAAATGTTTCTGTCTCTGAGTCTTCTTTTGACTTATGCATTTGCTTTTATATGCATAAGAAAGTATCTAGAAGGAAACACAAGAAACTGTAATAAAGGTAACTACTGTCACAGAATCCTTGGACTGCTTTTCCAGCAGAAAACCTCTGTGGTTGGTGGCACCTTTGCCCAACTTTTGCTTGGGCCTGCTGGGCTCATTTCACCCACTCAGGCTGGCAGGCTGTGCTAGGTTTGTGCTACTGGACTGGATCCCACACGATCATGGGGTCTGGCCACTGTGCACAGCCAGGCATGCTGGCTGCAGCAGGGCCGGCAGCTCCAGGCACAGCACAGGTGCTAGCTCCCTGCGAGGCTGCGGCTGAACCAAGCGTACTGTAGACAGCTTCCATGGCTGGCAATGGGGAATGCAGCGGTGCTAGAAACCGAAGAGCCCCAAGTGTCAGCCCTGGCTCAGGGAGCTCCTAGGTCTGGGCTTCCTGAAGGACTGCAGCTCTTCTCTGTTTTCTCCTTCTTGTCACCTACAATGTGGTGAGCAAGGGTTTCAACACTGTTTGTGTTACAGCTCTTTCAGCCCCAACATTCAGCAGGTCCTGAGTTCTTGTCCAGTGTCCAGGAAGAATGAGTTACACGACAAGTGGAGGGTGACCAAGGCAAAGAGGTGCTTTACTGAGCAACAGAACAGCTCAGATGAGACTCACTGAGTAGTGGTAGCTCCTCTCTGCAGACAGGTTGTCCTGATGAGTGTCCAGCTCTCAGAAGAGAGGAGACCCACAGTGCGTAGCTCCTCTCCACAGGCAGGTCATCCCATTCTTTGCCTGAGTCTGGCTGAGTCCTGCATTTTTATGGACTTCAGAGGGGAGGAAGTGGATACTGATTGATCCATGGGAGGCCATGGGTAAGCCCAGAAAAAGCACCATAAGTTCTCATTCCGGTCCACAGAACTAGCAGCCTGGTCCCCAGACCTCAGGCAGTCCCTGGCCTGAAGGTGGGGTTTCACCAGGAACCTGACCCTTTTTGCCCAGGAGCCTGTCTGCCTCCTGCCATCCACGGAACCCTGGTTGTTCATGCCAAGGGGCGCCTGCAGGCCCATGCCAAGTTGCCCTCAGCATCCCCTCGGACTTTCTCCCATGCTCATGGGTGCCCAAAGTCTGGAGGGAGACCGAGGCAGCAGGGGGTTCGTGTGTCAGTGCTGGCCTGAGTGCATGCACACCTGGCCAGGCTGTGACAGCACCCATGCTCGGCCACAGCTTTACTCTGAAATTGGAGCAGGCACTGGGAGTGGGCAGAGACCAGGGAGTGGGAGCAGGCACTTCCAAACCTATGGGGGCAGGAGGGCTTCCCAGCCTCCAAGAGTGCAGAGATGCCTGGGTATGCAGCTGGTACGTGGCTGGGCAGCTGCAGCTGCACATGGGAGGGTGGGGCTCCCACTTCTTCCTGGCTCCTGCTGGCTCCATGGAGCGTGTAGACCCAGCTGGGCCTCCCCCATTGCAGCCAGCATCATGGCAGGGGCTGCTCCAGACTGGCTACTGCTGCTATCATTACTAGGATAATGAGATGGAAGGGAATTAGAAGGAAGAGACATAAATAGAGGGACGCTTTCACTACATATATCTTGGTTTTTAATTTTGACAGTGACTGATAATTACCTATTCATAAATAAATAAATTTAAAATAAAGAGTTTTAGTAACAGGATGAGGGAAAAAAATAAAGAGTACATTTGATATAAATTATTTTGTTTGCTGGACTTAAGAAGTCAGAGATATTTGCATCAGAATTAGATAAGTGTTTCATATTGGGATGTAATTGTTTTATTTTGACAGGTGGCAGATATATATAAATTATAGTGTTTCACAAAATGTTTTATCATCTGTCAGTATACTAAATTTATCACAAAAACCTGTACATCAGGCTGTCTCTCACCTCAGGATGGTTGAGTTCTCCATCTTCTTCTTCATAGGGACCACCAACGATGAATGCATCAGGAATGTTATTAGCTCCTGGAGCCAGAATGTTGGCAATTGGCCACTTTTTGGGCCGGGGAACAGGTTCTCTTTCCCCTCCAAGCTTCAGAGTTCCATTCTTAAATAAAATGGGATAGTCTTTCTACAGAAATAAATACCATACATCAGGAAAGATTATAAAGGGCTTTGAAATGGACAAAAAGATTACTCAAGAGTATTTTCAATGGTATGCCAAGTGTTGTCAAACATACCCTTCTATAATTAATCTGATTCTAGAGAGGGAGGGGCCTGTGCCCTTCTTTGCCTTTGTGCTATTTTATAATTCTGTAACTTATAGACATTTGATAATAATGCAAATTATTCTTGTTCACAAATATGCAGATACAGTTTGTCCAGTGGCAATGTAACTAATTTCTGCCCTGGAGCTAATGACAAGTTTTAAAACTGGCAAATTAATTTCAGCATTCCATATGCCTATATACTCCTTTGAACTCACTGTCACATTTTACTGATTCCCTCACTAATTAGTTAAACAAAATCTTGGACCAAATCCTGTGTTATTTTTGCTTATATGAGAGTTGTGTTTATACCTGTTTAAAAATTATCCTTCAGAAAACAAACCAAAATCTGGCAAGGGGCTAAAAATATAGGCATTTTCATGTCTTATAACTTATCCAAAGTATACTTGCAGTAAAAATTGGTAAAATAGATAAGTAGGCAATTTATAGAAGGGGAAATTAGAAAACACAACTTTTGTTTGTTTGTTTGTTTTTTGTTTTTGAGACGGAGTTTCACTCTTGTTACCCAGGCTGGAGTGCAATGGCGCGATCTCGGCTCACTGCAACCTCCGCCTCCCGGGTTCAGGCAATTCTCCTGCCTCAACCTCCTGCGTAGCTGGGATTACAGGCACGCACCACCATGCCCAGCTAATTTTTTGTATTTTTAGTAGAGACAGGGTTTCACCATGTTGACCAGGATGGTCTCGATCTCTTCACCTCGTGATCCACCCGCCTCGGCCTCCCAAAGTGCTGGGATTACAGGCTTGAGCCACCGTGCCCGGCCAAAAATGCAACATTTAAATAAAAACATGCCACATTTCATTAATAATCAGTAAAATACACATTAAAACAATGAGATATCAGCCAGGCAAGGTGGCTTAATGCCTATAATCCCAACACTTTGGGAGATAGAGCCAGGAGGATCACTTGAAGCCAGGAGTTCAAAACGAGCCTGGGCAACACAGCAAGACCCCATTCTGACAAAAAAAAATTAAAAATTAGCCAGGTGAGATGGCATGCACCTGTAGTCCTAGCTACTTGGGAGGGTGAGGTGAGAGGATTGCTTGAGTCCAGAATTTCAAGGTTACTGTATTCTATGATTGCGCACTGCACTCCAGCCTAGGTAATAGAGTGAGACCCTGTCTCTTAATAATAGATAGATACAGACATATATAGATAGACAAAGAACAGGAACAAAAAGTTTACTGGAAAAGAAATATAAATGGTCCTTAAAAGAAGTTTCCAACTGTCCATCAATGATAGACTGGACAGGGAAAATGTGGCACATATACACCATGGAATACTATACAGCCATAAAAAATTATGAGTTCGTGTCCTTTGCAGGGACATGGATGAACCTGGAAACCATCATTCTCAGCAAACCGACACAAGAACAGAAAATCAAACTCTGCATGTTCTCACTCATAGGCAGGTGTTGAACAATGAGAACACATCGACACAGGGAGGGGAGCATCATACACTGGGATCTGTGGGGGGAACTAGGAGAGGAACATTAGGGGCTGGGGAGTTGGGGAGAGATAACATGGGGAGAAATGCCAGATATAGGTGATGGGAAGGAAGGCAGCAAACCACACTGCCATGTATGTACCTATGCAACAATCTTGCACATGTACCCCAAAACCTAAAACACAATTATATATACATATATATATATATACATATATAAATATATAAATATATATATATATTATATATATATACATATATAAATATATAAATATATATATATATTATATATATATATAATATATATATATAAAACATTCTATTTCCAACACTATAGCAAACCAAAGTACAACAGACCCTTTGTCAGCAACAAACACATCAACATAATGGATAAAGTAGAACAGCAACAACAACAACAAAAAAGCTTTCTTTTATCACGTAGCCAAGGCCAAAAGAAGTAAATGAAAGTCTAGGCTGGGCGCGGTGGCTCACGCCTGTAATCCTAGCACTTTGGGAAGCCGAGGCAGATGGATCACAAGGTCAGGAGTTCGAGACTAGCCTGGCCAATATGATGAAAGACCGTCTGTACTAAAAATACAAAAATTAGCCAGGTGTGGTGGCAGGCGCCTGTAGTCCCAGCTACTCAGGAGGGTGAGGCAAGAGAATCGCTTGAACCTGGGAGGTGGAAGTTGCAGTGAGCCGAGACTGCACCACTGCACTCCAGCCTGGGCAACAGGGTGAGACTCTGTCTCAAAAAAAGAAAGTTTAAAAGCGCCAGAACTGGCAGCAGCAGCAACTCAATACCTACGGGATAAGCTCATGGGCTGATGCTGTACCAACCAAGGAAATGTCAGATCCAGACACTCTTATAGAGAAGGAAGCATGGCCCTGTGCCCAGTGGGACAGGAAGCTGGAACTAAGACTACTGTAAAAACTAGGACCTGGGGCCAGGTGCAATGGCTCACTCCTACAATCCTAGCACTTTTGGAGGCTGAGGCAGGCAGATCACCTGAGGTCAGGAGTTCAAGACCAGCCGTGGCAACACGGTGAAACCCTGTCTCTACTAAAATTCAAAAAATTAGCCAGGCAGGGTGGCAGGCGCCTGTTGTTCCAGCTACTTGGGAGGCTGAGGCAGGAGAATTGCTTGAACCCGGGAGGCAGAGGTTGCAGTGAGCCAAGATAATGCCACTATACTCCACTCTGAGTGACAGAGCGAGACTCCATCTCCATCTCCAAAAACAAAAACAAAAACAAAACTAGGACCTGGAAGGGCATCCTTTCATCAAACATCAGAATAAAGGAGCCCTTTTCAAGTTTAAAATGATGCAAGAAACCTAAAAGAAAAAGATGTAATATTAAAAAACTTTTGTATACCAAAGCAATGACCCAAATTAAAAATAAATAATACACCAGAAATAAACATGATAAAGTATAAATTGACAAACTTGAAAAAAAAAAAAAACATTATTTTTCTCTATATATGAAGAATTTTTTTTTTTTTTTTTTTTTTTTTTTAGACAGAGTTTCGCTCTTGCTGCTCAGGCTGTAGTGCAACAGCGCGATCTAAGCTCACTGCAACCTCCACCTCCCAGGTTCAAGTGATTCTCCTGCCTCGGCCTCCCCAGTAGCTGGGATTATAGGTGCCTGCCACCACACCTGGCTAATTATTTTGTATTTTTAGTAGAGACAGGGTTTCACCATGTTGGCCAGGCTGGTCTCGAACTCCTAACCGCAGGTGATCTACCAGCCTCAGCCTCCCAAAGTGCTGGGATTATAGGCATGAGCCACCCCATCCTGGCCAGAATTTAATAAATCAATAAGAAAAATACTAAGACCTCCAAAAGAAAAACAAAACAAAACAAATAAAAGGTACTTTTAATTATTAAAATTAGCAAAAACAAATAGAAATTTTTCAATAGAATCCCAAAGTTGGAGATAAGGCAAAGCACAGATCTGCCTCATATAGCTATGTAGGCTGCTCCCTGGAAGGGTGATCAGCCACCTCATTTGCCTAGCACTGTCCCAGTTGTCATGCTGAAAGTCTCATGTCCCAAGAACCTCATAAGTCCTCAGCAAACTGAACAGTTGCTACACAACTTTAGTGGGTCATTCACATACATGGCCCTGGATATAAGACA
The DNA here is from genome assembly GCF_001604975.1 of Cebus imitator. Classification (NCBI taxonomy): domain Eukaryota; kingdom Metazoa; phylum Chordata; class Mammalia; order Primates; family Cebidae; genus Cebus; species Cebus imitator. The sequence continues at coordinate 408,871 of NW_016108070.1, read as the reverse complement.
AGTGGAAGTGTTAACTGAATATAAGTCTTTTAGCAGTAATTTAGAAATCTCCATCAAGAGCCTAAGAAACTCCATAGCCAATCATTCCTATATCTAGAAATTTGGCCTAAGAAAGTAACATAGAATTAAGAGAAAGTTTTGTTTAATAAAGTAATTGTACAAAATCTATAAAATGTACACATAAAAATAATCTGTAAGGAAATACACCAAAATTGGCCATTTTAAATGTCTGACATATTTTCCACCATTTATGTAAATTATATTTAATGTACAATATATAATAAATATGTAAATCATAAACATTAAAATCTGTATACAAAACAGAAATAAACTTTATTTTTCAAGCCTAAAATAAATCTCGGCCATTAGCAAAGTAGTGCTTTGAATGAAATCTTAGAGGTGAGGAAGAGATGGCTATGTGAATGCAGACATGTTTGAATCTCCATAAATATCTGGCAGTAGGGCTTTACCTCTCCAACTGATGGCACTTGCAGACCGGCCATGTAGTTCTGCCCAGGACCTGTTGGAATGAAGGATTCAGGCACAGAGTAAGCAGCCTCCAATGTGACCTTCAGTAGATTGCCCCCTGAGATCTGGGCTGTAGTCAGTAAAGGTTCTGCCACTAATACTTTAACTTCAAGACTGCACTGCTGTAAAAGAATAAAATTATGCAGCATTTTGAAAATTGCCAGAGGTCTTCCTTTTTTCATTAACTCATTTGAATCTCGTATCACTCTTCAAGATAAGAAGGTAAAGCTTAATTATTTCCATAAACTGAAATAATATTCTGTAAGTCCCATGATTTAGAGAAGACAGGGCCAAGAAGAGAATCTTATCCCTAAACTAGATCCCTTCCCACTCTACCATTCCGAGGTAAAGTATATATATAAATACATATAAACAGGAATTGGAAGATTCAATTGAAATGCTGGCTGGGTGTGGTGGCTCACTCCTATAATCCCAGGACTTTGGGAGCCGAGGCAGGTGTATCACCCGAGATCAGGAGTTCAAGATTAGCCTGGCCAACATGGTAAATACCCATCTCTACTAAAAATACCAAAATTAGCCAGCCGTGGTGGTGCATCCCCTGTAGTCCCAGCTACTGGGGAGGCTGAGGCTGAGGCAGGAGAATCACTTGAACCTGGGGAGGCAGTGAGCTGAGATTGTGCCATTGCACTCCAGCCTGGGCAATAAGAGCGAAACTCCATCTCAAAAAAAGAAAAAAAAATGAAATGTCAATAGTAGTTGTACATGAGTAAGTGAGATTGGATACTTTTTTGGCTAGTCTATATCTTATGATTATTTTTGTAATTTAAATGTAATGCTTTGTAATAAGAAAATATTTGTTTTCAAATAGTTATGTATATATTCCACATAAATAGGTATAGACATATATGTGTATATCTCTGACATTTTCACTCAGGACACGTACAAAGTAGGTTTTAAATGTGTTTTGAGGCTGGGCAAGGTGGCTCATGCCTGTAATCTCAGAACTTTGGGAGGCTGAGGCGGGCGGATCATCTGAGGTCACATGAGTTCAAGACCAGGCTGGCCAATATGGTGAAACCCCGTTTCTACTAAAAATACAAAAATTATCTGGGCATGGTGTCGCATGCCTGTAATTCCAGCTATTTGGGAGGCTGAGGCAAGAGAATGGCTTGAACCGGGACCTGGGAAATGGAGGATGCAGTGGGACAAGATCACACCACTGCACTCTAGCCTGGGCTACAGGGCAAGACTCTGTCTCAAAAAAAGAAAAAATATATAAAAATTAGCCAGGCATGGTAGTGACTTCCTGCAATCCCAGATATTCGGTAGGCTGAGACAGGAGAATTGCTTGAACCCAGGAAGTGGAGGTTGCAGTGAGCTGAGATCACGCCATTGCACTCCAGCCTGGACAACAAGAGCAAAACTCCGTAAAAAAAAAAAAAAAAAAAAAATTATGTATTGAATGCTAGGCACTTTGCTACATCACTAGGGATATAAAGACAAAGAATATATAGTTCCTTTCAACATGGAACTCATGGCATAGTGCCATGATTTATGTGAAATCTATACTAGAGACCTGTACAAAATGGTGCAGTCAAGGACACCAAGGAGGAAGTGAATAACTATTTGGCTGGGCTGACAGTCACAGGATGACTATCATTTAAAAGCTGGATTAGCAGAGGAAGGAAAGAGAAATAATTCTAGATAAGAACAGTTTATGTAGGCTGGTCCAAAGGTAGTGAGTTATCTCAGTTGACTGTTCACAGTCAGTTACAGATCAAATTTTTTGTTCTCTTCCTTCCCCGCTTCTCACTATGGCACTTGACTAGTCTTAGAGGGAAAAATAGTCTATGAAAAGGGGGATTGGAACAGTATGGTATCTTCTGTTTAGGTATATGTAAGTAATTCAGGATTCTGGAACTTGAAATATTAATATAAGGAGAGGAATAATGGAAGATGAGGTTAAAGAGGGAGGCTCCCATCATAAAATATGCTGACCAGGCGCGGTGGCTCACGTCTGAAATCCCAGCACTTTGGGAGGCCAAGGCAGGTGGATCATGAGGTCAAGAGATCAAGATCATCCTGGCCAACATGGTGAAACCCAGTCTCTAATGAAAAATATAAAAATTAGCTGGGCGTGGCACTGCACGCCTGTAGTTCCAGCTACTCAGGAAGCTAAGGCAGGAGAATTGCTTGAACCCAGGAGGCGGAGGTTACAATGAGCTGGGATCGTGCCACTGCACTCCAGCCTGGCAACAGAGCAATACTCCGTCTAAAAAAAAAAAAAAAAAAAAAAATGCTGTATGCCTGCTAAGCAATCTGGACCTGGACCTTAACTTGTAAGCAGTGGGTGAATCCATGAACTACACAGTACTAAGTAGGGGAAGAGATGAGATCAGATTCACTTTTTAATCACTGTGCAACCCATGGGAAGATTGAACTAGAGGGAGGCAAAGGTAGGCACAAGACTACTTGTAACCATCCAAGTGAGAGATAATAAGGCAATAAAAAGTAGGAATGAATCCAAAAAGGAAACCTAAAGACACTTAGAAGATGGAAAAGGCAGGATGTGATGAAAGGCAAATTTGAGGACTGGATGTAGTTAGGGTCTGAGGGAACAGTCATAGATGTAATTTAGGTTCTATGTTCCATGATTTCATGGATGGGTGATGCCACTAGTCAAAAAACTAAGATTAAAGGAAGAATAGGTTTCAGGGAAAATACTGAGTTCACTTCTGGAATGTTGAGTTTTAGGTGCCTATGGGATAACATTATAGAGGTATATAGTAGGTGCTTGTAAAGTCTGACATTTTAGAATTCCAGAAAGGGGTCTGGGCTGGAACTGCTGGATTAGAAATTTTCAATGAGAAGCATGCTACCATGCCCTAAAGTATATGAGATGCTTTCATATACTATGTGATCCATCAGAACATAGCTCAAGAGTTATTTCCATGGTTAAGCCTTCCTTGCCTCTACCCGTGGACAATGTAACTGATACCTGCTCTGTGCCCATGTGCTTCACTCCACCATTTAATCACACTGGGTTATAATCTATGATATGCAGATTGTGGGCTTTCAAAGTAGGACTCTGTCTTATTATCTTTGTTTCCCAGAATCTAACATTGTATGTGCTGTGAAAAGAAAATGCCCAATGCATTACACTCAACTGAATTGAACCTTAATAGCGGACAGACTTGTTAGATTGAATGGCAGGCTAAAATATAGAGAGCTAAAACTCTGATTACCTTAACACTTGAACTAGGAGTCTCTAAGGGTGAGCCCTGCACCGGGTGCAATGGAACTGCTGTTTGGAATGAACTCTGTCCTGCAAAAAGAAGCCCACGTTGAGCCAAAGAAGAAAGGGTTAAGTTAGTGCGATTGCAAGCAGAATAAATGTGCCCACTTTTCCCCTCAAATCCCTCAAATTCATTAAGGCTAATTTCTGTATCTGTCTGGGGCTAAATTTTATGAGCTTTGCCATTTCCGCTTTTGGGCAAAGCATACATCTGACCTTCCAGTAAGGGAAGAAGATCCACCACAGCTTGACCAAGAATTAAGGTCTTTTCTTCTTTCTGTTTCTTTTCCTTTGGTAAAACTTCAGTCACAGTTACTAGAAAAATCAAAACAAAGAAAATTAGACATTTAAAATTCATCCATCCAATAACCAGGGTGCAACAAACAAAGCACTGTCAAAAATATATAAGTTTAAAAAAATAAACTTGAAAGTAGAGAAGGCGCCAACATCAGTGACTCTTGGTGGAAAACACTGGACCACTTCAGTAACTTTTGAACTTTTTGCCTGCAAGCTATAATAGAAATGAGTTTTAGATTATAATCACGTACATGCATGTGTATAAAAGGAACTGATACATATGATTATATAACAAAGCTTCATATACTATTAATCTTTACCAGGTCAAAATCCTTAGGCATTTTCTATTCTATTTCATATAGAAGAAATTACTGGTCATAATGCCCATCAATTGATTTTAGGAATGACTAAAAAAGTCACAATCTGAAGTTTAAAAAACACTGCTCTATCTTGGATTTATCCCTTGAACTTGGGTCAAAAAAAAGAAAAGAAAAAAGAAAAACACTGCTCTGGATCTCCCCATATTGCCTCCCATAAGGCTTAACAGATTTTGGAGTAATCCTGTAGCATGCAGAGTATGTACAATGTTTTTCACTACAGCATTACTCTGTATGCTTAACATTTACTATAAAAATTTCAGTACACAAAGCAGAATAGTACAACAACTATCCATATAACCATAATCTAAATTTAACAATTTTTTTCCTTCATCATATGTAGCTTTGTTTGCTCAAATACCTTATCATATTTGCTTTGCTTGCTGAAGTACTTTTAAAATAAATTACAGACATCATGATATTTTACTCCTAAATACCAAAGTTTATAAATCCCCAATAAGACATTTTCCTAGAAAACCATAGTTTCCACATCTAGCAAGTGTGTGATAATAGCATTAAATAATTCCTTAATTCATCTAGTGTCCATTTTATACTTAACATTTCCAAGTTATCCCCAAAATTATTTTATAGCTGGTCTGTTCAAACCAGAATCTACTCAAAGACCACATGTTGCATTTGGTTGTCATGTTTCTTTTCATTTATAACAGTCCCCCCTTTACACATACATTTTCTCTCAAATATTTCTCTCTTTTGTTGAAGACAACAGGCTAATAGTTACATAGAATGTCACATCTTCTAGATTTATCTCATTTTATTCCTCATAGTATTTAATTTGTTTCTCAATTCCTGTGTTTCCTACTTTCATTCAGCTTTAGCGTTTTCAGCACAGATAACAGAGTTTGATAACACATTTACCTGTGTGGTATGTTATCAACCTCTGTGATCTTTATAATCTGACAGATGAAAATAGCATCTAAGCATAAGTTTATTTTTTGTATTAGAGTCAGGTTGAAATTTTTTCCATATATTTAAGGACCAGTTATAGTTCCTTTTCCATGAAATTTTCATATTCCTTTCATATATTTTGTATACTTTTCCATTAGATTCTTCCTCTTATTAATATGTAAGAGCTCTTTAAAGGTAAATTTGCCTTCTGTAGAGAAATTAATGGCAAACTGTATTCCAGTTTGTGGCTTATCTTATGGTTGCTTATGTAAAATATATATATTTTCCTTCTGTGGTTTCTACAGTTGTGAAATACTTCTAAAGGCTTCATCACTCTGATTATTTTAATTCCAGGATTTCTTATGGTACTCACATGGTTTAATTTTTTACACATATTTTATCCAGCTGGTATTTATTTTGGTGTTTATTTTTTGAGACCAGGTCTCATTCTGTCACTTGGGCTGGAATGCAGTGGTGCAATCTCAGCTCACTGCAACCCCTGCCTCAAGGGCTCAAGTGATCCTCTCACCTCAGCCTCTGGAGTAGCTAGGGCTACAAGGGCTCACTACTGCACACAGCTATTCTGTATTTTTTTGTAGAGACAGTTTTGCCATATTGCCCAGGCTGTTCTTGAATTTCTGGGCTAAAGTGATCTGCCTGCCTCAGCTTCCCAAAGTGCTGGGATTATAGGCATGAGCCACCATGCCCAACTTTGATGTAATTTTAAGACTGGTTACATTTTTTTTCCCAGATAGCTACCGAAGTGTCCCCAAATACATTTGGTTACATAATCCATGTTCCTCCTTACCCCCATTGATTTGACATGTCATCTTAACCATATGCTAACTTACTAGAAGTACTGATGACTATATCTGGACCTTCTAGTCTGTTTCAATGATCTGTATGTCTACGCATGTCCCAGTACTACACTGTTTTACTATGGTTTCATGTTTTTCTATCATGTAGGACTAATAATCCTTCTTTTCAGAATCTCCTGATTATTTTTACTTAAAAAACTATTTTCTATAGAAATTCGATAATGTTTTTTAAATGTTGGCTGATTTACAGAGATCACATTAAATTTATAAATAAACTTAGGAAAAATTACATCTTTATAATATTGAGCATTCCTGTCTAAGAACATGGCATATCTTTCTATTGTTCAACCTTCATGTCCCTCAGTGGCATTTTCTTTACCATTTGTTTGAATCAGGGGCCAAATAAGGCCACACATTATAATTAGTTGATATCTCTTAAGTCTCTTTTATTCTATAGGTTCCACTTCCATCTCTTCAAATTTTTCCTGTCTTTCTTTTTCTTTCTTTTTTTTTTTTTTTTTTTGAGACAGAGTCTCACTCTGTTGCCCAGGCTGGAGTGTAGTGGCATGATCTCGGCTCACTGAGACCTCCACCTCCCTGATTCAAGCAATTCCCCTGCCTCAGGCTCCTGAGTAGCTCGGATTATAGGTGCACACCACCACACCTAGCTAATTTTTATATTTTTAGTAGAAATGGGGTTTCACCATGTTGGTCAGGCTGGTCTTGAACTCCTGACCTCAGGTGATCCACCTGCCTCAGCCTCCCAAAGTGCTGGGATTACAAGTGTGAGCCCCTGCGCCCGGCTGGTTTGTGTTTTTTAAAGAACTGATCCTTTTAGTTGTCAAGTTTATGTGCATAGGGTTGTTCATATTGCCTTATTACCCATTTAATGTCTACAGGGTTCAAGTTGTTATTCCATTTTACTCCTAATATTGGTAACTTCTTTTCTTTTTCGCCTTTTTTTTGGTTAGTCTTTCTGGAAGTTTGCAAATTTCATTGATGTTTTCAAATAATCAGCTATTTGTTTCATCTACCTTTTTCAATTGTTTTTCTGTTTTACATTTCATTGATTTCTGTTTTTGTCTTTATTTTCTTGCTTTTTCTTGCTTTGGGTTTCTTTCGCTCTTTTTTTTCTAGATTCTTGAAATGGGCACTTGATTGGAGGCTTTTTCTTTTCCTAATGTATTCAGTTAGTGCTATAAGTTTTCTCGGCACTGCTTTAACCATGTCCAACAGGACTTGATATGTCATATTTTCATTTCAATTCAATTTATTGTATTTTTTATTTCCCTTGAGACTTCCTCTTTGACTCATGGATTATTTAGAAGTGTGCCTTTTAGTTTCTTTTGTTGTTGTTTAGAGACAGGGTCTTTCTCTGTCACCCAGGCTGGCATTCGGTAGGATGGGACCATAGCTCATTGCTGCCTCAAAGTGCGCACTTAATCTGAGATTATTTTTTTATTTCCCTTGAGACTTCCTTTTTGACCCATGAATTATTTTCAAGTGTGTCTTTTAGTTACCAAGTATTTGGAGAATTTCCTACTATCTTATTGACTTCTACTTAGATACTACTACTGTCAGAGAACACATTCTATATTATTTAAATTCATTTAAACTTGTTGAGGTTTAGCTTATGGCCCAGGATGTGATTTTGATATAAAAATATTATTATTCTACTATTGTTGCATGTTCTATAAATATTGATTAGATTATGTTGGTTAATGTCATCACTGAGGTTTTTTTCTATCCTTGCCGATTTTGTCTTCAGTTATTACATAAATTGTTGAGAAAGGGTGTTTAAGTCTCCAACTATAATTGTAGATTTATCTATTTCATTGATCTATTTTTCTGTCAGTTGCATCAGGTTTTGCTTCACATTGTGCAGCTGTTTGGTGCATACCCACTTAGAAGTACAATATCTTCTTTGTGGATTGACCCTTTTATCATTATATAATAAACTTGTCTGTGTCTGATTATTTTCTTTGCTGTGAAATATACTTTGACACTCATATAGTTACTTTTGATTTCCTTTACTAATAAACGTAAATACTGACTTACGTATTTACTTTTAACCTGAATATATGGTTATATTTTGAGTTTATTGTAGACGGCAAGTTTTTAAATCCACTCTCTCTCTTAGTTGGTGGGTTTTGTTTTGTTTTGAGGTGGGGGCTCACTCTGTCACCCAGGCTGGAGTGCAGTGGCACAATTTAATGGTATATTTAATTATTAATATAGCAGGACTTAAGTTTGCTGGGGTTCTTTTGTTTCTGTATTTGTGCTGTTTTTCATTTCTCTGCTTTTTCCTGCCTTCCTGTGCATTACTTGAATATTTTTTAGAACTGTATTTTATCTCTAATATTTTTGACTGTATCTCTGTACAGAATTTGTAGTTGTTGCTCTAGGTATTACATATGTACATTACTAAAGTCTACTGTTCTCACCATTTCACCAGTTTGACTGATGTATAGATACCTTACTTCCCTTTATGTCCCTTTATCCTCCCAGTATAACTGCCTTAAGTATTTTCTCTATGTACATTTAGAATCACATCACACAGTCATGTTTTGTTCCAACTGTCAAACACAATTTGGAAAACCCAAGAAGGAAAGCTTACTTTATTTATCCAAATTTTTCCTTACCATGCTTTCTTCTTTTCTGCTGTTCCAAGGTTATCACTTCCTTTCTGTTTAGGGAACTTCCTTCAACTATCCTCTTTGGGTAGGTCTGTTGGTGACAAATTCTCTGTTTTCTTTCACCTTAGGATGTGTTGACTACCCTTTTGTATATGAAGGATATTTTCTCTGGGTATAGAATTCTGGGTTGACGGTTCTTTCTTTTTTTTTTTTTTTTTATTTGAGATGGAGTCTCACTCTGTCACCCAGGCTGGAGTGTAGTAGTGCAATCTTGGCTCACTGCAACCTCCGCCTCCTGAGTTCTCCCGCCTCTGCCTCCCAAGTAGCTGGGACTACAGGCGTGTGCCACCATACCCAGCTAATTTTTTGTATTTTTAGTAGAGATGGGGTTTCACCATGTTAGGCAGGATGGTCTAAATCTCCTGACCTCGTGTTCTGCCCGCCTTGGCCTCCCAAAGTGCTGGGATTACAGGCATGAGCCACTGCACCTGGATGACAGTTCTTTTATCACTGAAAATATTGTGCCACTTCTTTCTGACTTTCATGGTTTCTAATGAGAATCTGATGTTATTCTGTTTTCCCATGGCTACTTTCAAGTTTTCTGTGCCATTCGTTTTCATGAGTTTAATTGTGTTTCTTAGTGCAGATTTCTTTGGGTTTATCCTCCTGTTGGAGGTTTGCTCAGCTTCTTTAATCTGTAGGCTTATGTTTCTTGCCGAATTTGGGAAGTTTTAATACATTACTTATTTGAATACTTTTTCAGACCCATCCTCTTTCTCCTTTCCTTCTAAGACTCCGATGTTATTCTGTTATAGTCCCACAGGTCTCTAAAGTTCTTTTCATTTTTTTTTTTTTAGTCTATTTCTTCTCTATTGTTAAGACTGGGTAATTTCTACCTTCCTGTCTTCCAGTTCACTGATTCTTTCTACTCTATTCTCCATTATGCTGTTATGCCCATTTACTGAGCTTTTTCTATCAGTTATTGTATTTTTCAGTTCTAAACTTTCTATTTGGTTCTTCTTTGTATTTTCTATTTATTTCCTGAGACTTTGTTTCTTTGCTGAATCTATTTTCTCCTTTGTTTCCAGCATGTTTATAATTGCTCATTTAAACATTTTTATCATGGCTTCTTTAAAATCATTGTCTCACCAGGCACAGTGGCTCACGCCTGTCATCCCAGCACTTTGGAAGACCAAGGTAGGTGGATCATGAGGTCAGGAGATAGAGACCATCCTGACCAATATGGTGAAACCCTGTTTCAACTAAAACTACAAAAATTAGCTGGGTGTGGCAGTGCATGCCTATAATCCCAGCTACTCAGAAGGCTGAGGCAAGACAATTGCTTGAACCTGGGAGTCGGAGGTTGCAGTGAGCTGAGATTGCACTGCTGCTATACTCCAGCCTGGCAAAAAAAAAAAAATCTGTCTCAAAAAAAAAAAAAAAAAAAAAAAAAAACATTGTCTCATAATTCTAACATATCTGCCACCTTGGTAGTGAGTGATTATGTTTTAATTTATTATTATTATTATTATTATTATTATTATTACTCTGAAGACAGGGTCTTGCTCTGTCACCCAGGCTGGAGTGCAGTGGCACGATCTCAGTTCACTGCAACCTCCATATCCTGGGCTCAAGCAATTCTTGTGCCTGAGCTTCCTGAGTAGATGAGATTACAGGTATGCACCACCACACTCAGCTAGTTTTTGTATTTTTAGTAGAGATGAGGTTTCATCATGTTGCCCAGGTTGGTCTTAAACTCCTTGGGCTCAAAGCGATCTGCCCACCTTGGCCTCCCAATGTGTTGGGATTACAGGCATGAGCCACTGCACCTAGACATTATGTTTTTTAATTCAATTTGAGATCTTCCAGTTCTTGGAATGACTTATAGTTTTCAGTTGAAACCTGGACTTTTTCTATTATTATGAATCTCTGGCTCTTACTTACACCTTCTGCTTTAGCTGGCTTTTTCCAACACCACCCCAACAGTAGAAAGAAGGAAATGCTGCCTCATTACTGCCAAGCTGGGGTGGAAGTCTAGGTTCCCTACTCAGCCTCTGCTGATGCCTGATGGGGGCAGCTCCTCATGACTGCTGAGTAGGGGATCTGGAGTCCTGAGTTTTTACTTGGTTTCCACTGATACCACAGTGGGTGTGGACTCATTATCCCTGGATGATGGTCAAAGTCCTGACTCTAAACTAGGCCTCCTCTGACACCACTCCAGTGGGAAGTGAAGGGGCACCTTGTTGCTGACAGTTTGGGATAGATGTCCAAGATCCATATGGTCTCCACTAACATTATGGGGTATAGAAGGGGACTTATTACTAGAGGGGATAAAAATCCTGGCTCCCTACTTGGTCTTCTCTGATATCACCAGAGTAATGGAGAACCTCATTTTTGAGCTTTATGAGAGTGGAAGTCTAGGCTGTCCACTCAGCTTGATTGAGGGTGGGGGCTACCATTTTTTCATGTGGTGTTTGCTAGAGTACAGCAGTTACTGTAAAAAACTTTTCTGTCTTATTAGGCTGCCCCTTTCATAGTCTTTTGGCTACACAGAGCAGACTTTTATCAGTCTTTCTTTCTTTCTTTCTTTTTTGTTTTTGGTCTGTGTCCATTCGTGTCTCCAGGTTGCCACCTTTTTCAGCAAGAAGTCTGGGATATATAAGGCAAAAAGAAAACCCAAGGAGCTCACCACTCTCATTCCCCAGGTCCCAAGTTTCTTTCTCTCTACCTTGCAGAGTCTCTTATGTTTGTTTTATATATAATGTCCAGGGTTTGTAGCTGTACTCAGTGGGAGGAACAGAGAAAAGTAAATCTATTCCAATTTCTCAAAAGTTCTGTTTTTAATCCTTTTAATTTCTAATTAACATGCTTAAGATTATAAATGTACCTCTAAGTACAACTTGAACTATATCCCACAAATTTTTATATTTGGTATTTTACTGTTGATCTTTTCCAAATGCTTTGCAATTTTATTACAACTTTTTAAATTGTCCCATGAATTATTCATAAGTATGTTTTAAATTTCCAAATGGTTTTTGGCTATCTTTTTGTTGTTGGCTATCTAATTTTGTTGATTGTTGCATTTTGGCAGAAAAGGTGGTCTGTATGCTATTGATCCTTTGATACATGGTAGGATTTGCTTTACAGCTTAGAATGTAGCCAATCGCTATTATATAAATGTTCCTCCTGTGTTTTAAAAATATATAATTCTTTAATGGTTAGTACAAGCCTATGATTATTCCAAGTGAAGACTCTTTTCTTTACCCAGGATCTAGACACGAGATGCTGATAGATTTTTTTTTTCCTGGTCCATTCCTTTTGAGAGTCTTAACTTGTGATGGGGAGGTAGTCCTAGTCTCTATTCCCCCATCAACAGCAGTCAAAGCTTTTCTGTCCTTGTGAGAGCATTAAAATCCAAGCTCCTAGGTTCAGGAGTACTGCCTTCTCCCTGCACACCTCCACTAACATATACATACCAATGGCAGCTGTTCAAGATTTCCAGTTTTCAGTTCCTGCACTGCTTCTGGGAACAAAAGAACTACCCTGTCTTTATTGTGATTTTAGTTATGTGTTTAAAAGAATGTTTTGGTTCTGCTTTTCCCATCCAACATGATAAGGAAGAAGGCAATCAAGACACTGATTTTTAGAACCACAAGGACTTACAGAACACAGGTTTGTGAGCGAGGTCATCTAAAGTGATTCCTCCTTCAAGATTAAACTCAAAACTGCTAGTGAAGTTGTATTTTGCAGTTCCTTCTGGAGAAACAGTAATTTTTGCAGAGTCTCCCAGAACCACTTGATTGAATTCTGCACGAATAAAGGTAACTGGAGTATCTCCTTTAAAACCTTTCTGTTGGCAGAAACACACCACTTTACAATTATATTCAAATAGAGAACTTTCCTACACATTTGGCAACCCATTTTGATTTGGGCTAAACAGCATTTTTCATTTTTTCCTAACAAGCCACATCACAAATACAAAATAAATAGATAGAAATATCATTAAACAAATCTAGTTTTTTTTGTGGGTTTTTTTTGAGACAGAGTTTCGCTCTCGTTACCCAGGCTGGAGTGCAATGGCTCAATCTCAGCGCACCGCAACCTCCGCTCCTGGGTTCAGGCAATTCTCCTGCCTCAGCCTCCTGAGTAGCTGGGATTACAGGCATGCGCCACCATGCCCAGCTAATTTTTTGTATTTTTAGTAGAGACGGGTTTCACCATGTTGACCAGGATGGTCTCGATCTCTTGACCTCGTGATCCACCTGCCTCAACCTCCCAAAGTGCTGGGATTACAGGCGTGAGCCACTGCACCCAGCTAACAAATCTAGTTTTACTTAAATGCAACATTCCATTTAAGTGCTGTTGTTAGGATATTAAAAATAATATTTATTGTTTCACCTGATAATAAAAGTATGCTGAGGAACATTTTAAAAGTAAGAAAATTACCTGCAATCTTACTTTAACATGTAAGCACTATTAACATTTTAGAATATATTTTCTAGTGTTTTGTTGTGAATATATGGATGTACATGTGTGTACCCATACATGCACATATATATTCTTTTTTTTTTTTTTGAGATGGAGTTTCACTCTTGTTACCCAGGCTGGAGTGCAATGGTGCGATCTCGGCTCACCGCAACCTCCGCCTCCTGGGTTCAGGCAATTCTCCTGCCTCAGCCTCCTGAGTAGCTGGGATTACAGGCACGCGCCACCATGCCGAGCTAATTTTTTGTATTTTTAGTAGAGACGGGGTTTCACCATGTTGACCAGGATGGTCTCGATCTCTTGACCTCGTGATCCACCCGTCTCGGCCTCCCAAAGTGCTGGGATTACAGGCGTGAGCCACCACACCCGGACTATATTCATTTTTATACATACATTTTAAAACAAAGTGGAGCTCATTAATTATATCCTCTTTTGGAATGATCTTTTTAAACTTAATATACTGAATATTTTCCCATTTTATTATACTCCTAATTTTTTTTTTTACTCCTAATTTTTAGTATATCACACTGTTGTTCTCTTTTTTTTTTTTTTTTTTTTTTGAGACGGAGTCTCACACTGTCTCCCAGGCTGGAGTGCAGTGGTGCGATCTCAGCTCACTGCAACCTCTGCCTCCCAGGTTCAAGTGATTCTCCTGCCTCAGTCTCCCAAGTAGCTGGGATTACAGGTACCTGCCACCACACTTGGCTAATTTTTTGCATTTTTTTTTTTTTTTTAGTAGAGATAGGGTTTCACTATGTTGGCAAGGGTGGTCTCAAACCCCTGACCTCATGATCTGCCTCGACCTCCCAAAATGCTGGGATTATAGGCGTAATCAAATGGAACTAATCACAAGGGAAACTCTGGAAGAATTCAGATCCTTCTCAGGAGAAAGGGGAAAAAAAATTACATGTGAACTGCTGTCTACAGAAACTAAAACCGCTGCTTCTTTCACCCTGTTAATATTCAGATTGCCAGGTACTTGAGACACACAGTAATGTGACTTGGAGACTAACAATAAGGAACACTGAGGTGAAAGGCCGCTGCTATGTAAAGCCAGAAGGTTTGGAGGTAGAGGAGAATGAAGCAAAATTTCATTCCTTCTGCGGGTACTCCCAAAACTAAGGATTTTATAAATTTCCAAAAGTAACTTTACCAAATCATATCCCTCTGTCACAGTGATCTGCACGAGTCTGCCTGTTGATGGCACTTGCTCCATATCACCAACTGGGTAAAGTTCCTCCGGTTTTCTTTGGTCTCTGTAAACAGAATGAATGAACTTGTCCTCTCATGTACAACAGCTGCACAAGTGCCCATATTCCATCATAACCAATATCAGGGAAAACCTAAGGAAATGCCATAGTCCAGCGCTGTTTTATTCCCCACATCCGACCTTTGCTGCTGGATAGGCAGTGCTTTAGGGAGCTGGTCACAAGGATGATTTCACTGGTTAGTGCTAAAAAGATGTTTATACAGGTAACTAACCCATTAAGCACAAAGTATCACAAGACAAAGTAGTAACACCTCGACCTCCCATCCCCTACATCAGGGGTCGCCAGCCCCCGAGCCATGAACCAGTACCAGCCATGGCCTGTTAAGAACTGGGCCGAACAGCAGGAGGTGAGCAGCAGGTGAACAAGCAAAGCTTCATCTGTATTTACAACCACTCCCCATCACCTGCATTACCACCTGGGCTCTGCCTCCCATCAGATCAGCAGCAACATTAGATTCTTACAGGAGTGTGAACCCTATTGTAACATTTTGCATGCAAAGGATCTAGGTTGTATGCCCCTTATGAGAATCTAATGCCTGATTTGGCACTGTCTCCCATCACCCCCAGACAGGACTGTCTAGTAGCAGGAAATATTATGGTGAGTTGTATAATATTTCATTATATATTACCATGTAATAATAATAGAAATAAAGTGCACAATAAATATAATGTGCTGAATCATCCCAAAACCAACCTCCCTGCCCCCAGTCTGTAGAAAAATTGTCTTCCACAAAAACTGGTTCCTGGTTCCAAAAAGTTTGGGGACTGCTGCCCTACATCCTTCACAGTGTTCTCTGGTAACCCTTTTTTTTTTTTTAAATCTGCAAAGCGTCCTTCTAAGATTATTTAACTTCTCAGTTTTACAAAAACATATTTTGAGAGCAGGACAGAAGCAGCCATGTAAAATGGTAGTCCATTGGAAAAGGTCTTGACATATTTCTTATTTAGTCAGATATACTGCCAATTTTACAATACTAAGGATACAAACAAATTCAAAAATAAATTGGATATTTGTTTCTTTAGAAAACGTCTTTTATTTTTTTTTGAGGGTCTCACTCTGTCACCCAGGCTGGATGGTGTGCAGTGGTGCCATCATGGCTCACTGCAGCTTCAACATCCCAGCCTCCTGAGTAGCTGGGACTATAGGCATGTGCCACCATGCCCAGCTAATTTTTGTATTTTCCATAGATACGGGGTTTCGCCATGCTGCTCAGGCTGGTCTTGACACCTAGGCTCAAGCATTCTGCCCGCCTCAGCCTCCCAAAGTGATGGAATTAAAAGGCATGAGCCACTGTGCCTGCAAAAAATTAGGTCTTCTTTTCTAATTCAATTCAAACATTTACGGAGGACATACTATGTTAAGTGTATCTGGTGATACAAAAAAGAAAACAACATCTTACAGCCTTCAGGTTTTATAATCATTCTGCCTCTTCTCAGCTACTCCAGCATTTTTCCAGTCACCTAAAAGTCTCAGATCACTTGTTCAAAAACATGTTTCTGGGCTCTTTCAGGGTTTTCATGGTACCGACAACTTCTTTGTCAAATGTACATTTGAAATGTCCTTTTGTATCAGTCTTCTCTCCTTTTCAATAATACGGCATTAGGCCTTCATTACCCTTCTGCTAGACCGTTAACAAAAGCCTCCTAACTGGTATCTCTGGTTCCAGCTTCTCACTCTAATTCATCCTGCTTCTGTCAGAATTGCTCACTGAAAAAACATTAAGCTTGGCACTGTGGTGGGTGCTGAGGATACAAGAGATAAGATGTGAACCCTCTAACCTCAGAAATTTAAAATCTAGTGAGGACAAAAGACATGTAACTAGACCAGGAGTCATAATCTGTGTGATAGGTACTCTGACAGAGGAAAGATGGAGAAGTGAAACACACAGCAGGGAAGAGGGGGTGAAAATTAACTTTTTTTCTCTTACAAATATAAAGAATGAGTGAAGCAAAGAAATTAACTGATTAGGGCCAGTGTACCAAGTGTGCTTCACATTTATTATCTTACATGTAGCCTCCCTTCTAGGTGATTCTTAAATCTATTTGAGTGAAAAAAACTGAGTTTCAGAGAAGTTTGTTATCTTACCATCAGTCATACAGCAAGGAAGTGCTGAATGAAGCTGGGACCTGGCTTGATTTGAGAATACATGTGCATGCCAGGAAAATCTTGGAGGAAGTACCCTGGAACTATGCTAAAATGAAGGATAGTCCAAGAAAGGGAACAGATTTTAAAAGGTTCAGACGCGGGGCAGGCACGGTGGCTTATGCCTGTAATCCCTTTGGGAGGCCCAGGTGGCCCGATCATGAGGTCAGGAGTTTGAGACCAGGAGTTAGAGACCAGTCTGGCCTACATGGTGAAACCGCGTCTCTATTAACCAAAAAAAAAAAAAAAAAAGAAAAAAATTAGCCGAGGGTGGTGGGCTGCACTTGTAATCCCAGTTACTCAAGAGGCTGAAGCAGGGAAACTGCTTGAACCTGGGACGTGGAGGTTGCAGTGAGCGGAGATCGCGCCACTGCACCCCAGCCTGGGCAACAGGGCAAGACTCCGTCTCAAAAAAAAAAAAAAAAAAAAGGTTCAGAAGCAAAACGACACACACACGGCGGGGGAGGGGGGAGAGAG
The DNA here is from genome assembly GCF_001604975.1 of Cebus imitator. Taxonomy (NCBI): domain Eukaryota; kingdom Metazoa; phylum Chordata; class Mammalia; order Primates; family Cebidae; genus Cebus; species Cebus imitator. The sequence continues at coordinate 391,678 of NW_016108070.1, read as the reverse complement.
AGCGAGCGAGCAAGTAGCGTAGTAGGCTTGGAGTGTGCTGTAAGAAGAAATTAGGAGAAAATGAGGAGACAAGCAGTTAAATACCTTATTAAAGTACAGATCTGAATATCACTGTCTTGTTGCCTCTCACCTACCAAATAAACTGTTAACACTACAGTTTAACTGCAGTTAAACGTAGTACTACATTCAGGGCTTTCTAGGATCTTGCAGTGACAGTCAACTTCTCCCCTCTTCTAGCTTATGCTCTTGCTTAGTATTTTTCAAAGCTTACCTGCATTTAGTCACTTTTGAACCTCTGTATTTTTCCTTCCTCCTGGAATTCTCTCTCCCTTTCTCCTCACTCGGTCTCTACAGCAAATCCTACTCATTAAGATCCAGCTCAGATGCTTCCTAGTCTATGAAGCTTCTCAGCTGGAAAAGCTTGCCTCTCCTCTGAATTCAGTTAGCACTTTACATTTCTCTTGGTATTACCACAAGCTGTCCTGTTTATGAAGATTGGGGATTCAAAAGACATTTCCTACTTAATAAATATGTGTCCCTGGGCAAATGCCTAACTTCTCTAGGACTCAGTTTCACCTTGTGTAAAATGGATAATATAACTTTCAACCTGTTTCACATTTGTTGTGAATATCCCCTAAGATATTAAAGCTGTTTAAGCTATGAAGCATTGCACAAGTGGTATTAATAATATGCAGCGTTAAAAAAAAAGAAAGAAAAAAAATAATATGCAGCGTTTTTCCTGAGAGCTCAATTACATCCTTGAAGACATGTAACCTATCTCATGCATATTTACGGACCCCGAGTTCCTGGGACTATGTCTACACAAGAGTCGTTCGGGTAGTGTTTAAACTATGAATGCAAAAAATAGGACTAAAGTTATGGTCAGGGAAGCTAGGGTGGGGGACTCCTTTTGCCCCCAGCAAGGAATGCGTTTCTTGTCATCTGTTTGGAAAAAGCTGCAAGAGGAGAGTCCAGTGAGAAAAACGTCAGACAAAGGAGGCGATGTGACTGATCTGGTCTGGGGACAGGCACAGTCAGCGCGGACTGAGGGGGCCTATGATGAGAAGCGGAAAAGAAAGGTCTACGTCCGCGATCCTGCGGAGGTCGCGGGGCTGGGGCTGGGGCTAGCGCTGGCGGAAGAGTCGTCTGCACCTAACAGAGCCAGCAGCGGCTTTTCGGTCTAAATAACGGAGTTTTCAGCCTAGCTTTAGCTGAGAGAGGGGTGACCGGATGGTGTGGCCGCAGGGCCGGGGTGGGGAGGCGGGGAAGAGAGGGTTTCCTCAGGAGGGATCACTGTCTTACCTGCGGCAGCCGCCGTTAAGTTTTTGACAACTATAGCAACCAACTACCTCTCGCGAGAACTTACTTTTGGCAATCGGAGCAAGCTTATTCCAAGACTCGCGATAACTTTCTGGGGCCCGGAGCACGGTGCGTCACACTGAGCTTTTGCGCCTGCGCCGTGGCATAGGCTGCAGCCTCCTCACTTCGAGTCCCTGCTGTTTCAGCGTTTGCTTTAACTTGGCAAGTCTGGGTTAAGGGCAGAAGTTTCCACCTTTACATTTCGCTTTCTCGACTGTTTTATTTCAATATTTCTCCATAATAAGAGGGAAAACAACAAAAGGAAGCTTATTTAAAGAAAAAGGCCTTTGTTAAATGGATTTAAAAACATCATTTAAGTATTTCTCCATGAAATATGCAATAAGACAATATTTCTCAAATGAGCCTGTATGCACTGTTGATGAGAGTACAGAATGACCTTCCTTCCAGGTTCTCAATATTTGTACAATAAACAGACCTGAAGTTTATGATGTTAATGGAAATTTTAATGCATTCAAAATTTAACATTAAAGAGCTAGAATAGCAAAACACAGTAGCAATAACCTGGAAACAGCCCAAGTGCCCGTCGACGGAATAGTGGAAGAGTGGACCAACAAACTGTGGTATAGTCACAAAATGGCATATTACAAGCAGTCGAAGTTAATGAACTGCAGCCACACACACAACGTAGATGAATTTTGGCAATATATATATTTTAAAATGTTTCAGGGTTAAAAACCAACTTGAAGGGACTCTCATGGGCCAAATGAGGGACAAGTTGAGCATAAAAGTAAACGACGACAATAATGGATTACAATCCTTTGAATAAAATAGGGATATGCAAGTCCGTGTTGATACAGAGAAAAAGGAAAACTCTTTCTACAGCAGGATGCCAACCCAGAAGTGTAGAGAGAAGGATGGAAATACAGAACTACCATTTGACAACTACTGAGGAGGATGATTCAGGCAGGAGTCTTCAATGAACGATAAGGCTGGTGGGTAGATGTTCTATGAGGCATGGAATATTGGTGTGATTTTGGAATGCTTCTCCCAAGGAATACTACTCAATTACAGAGGAGAGAACAGTGGCAACCAACATGATCAGGTGATCATGGTTAATATCACCAGTGTTGGTAGGAGTCTACATTGTGAGTCTCCTGGTGAAACACACTAAAAAAAACAAAGCATCCTTTTTGGTTTTCCTACCATCAAAAGAACTCAGGTTGTGGACCATCCAAAGACAGGAAAGACTGGGAACTGTCTCTGACTGAGGCTATATGACAACTAAATGCAATATGTATCTCTGTATAGCATTTTGGACCAGAAAGGAAAACAACATTGTTAGGACAGTGGGTAAAATGTTAATTAGCTCTGTGAATCGCATACCACTCTGAATGTGCCTGATCTCATCTGAATTGGATGTTAGTGTTGTACCAATACTGATTTTCTGATGAGGAAGTTTGTTTTTAGGTAGGAAAGCGTCCCTGTTTAGGGGGAAATACACACTGGTGTGTTTAGGAGTGATGAGACACTATCTCTTCAATATGCTCTCTTGACTCTCAAAATGTCCAGAAAAAGACTAACAAGGGATACATACACATGTATACACACACATGCACAAATACACAGTGAGCAATGAAACAAGTGCAATAAAGTGTTAACTATTTGGGAGTCTGGGTGAAGGGGACATGGGACTTCCTTGCACTGTTTGGGCAACTTTTCTATACATTTGAGATAATTGCAAAACAAATTATTAAAATATATACACACACATAACCACTCTCCCTGGGAAGCTCTTTGCCTAGGATATGGAGTTACTAAATCAAATTTTAAAATAATTGTTATTTCTACTAATATTACAATTATATAAATTAAGAGAAATATTTTTTGAAAGTTGCAGTGTTATATGTAATAAAGATTCTCAAAATGAAACTACTATGGCACTACTAAGGCGTTTCTCTCTGGATTTCTTCTCAAGTGACTGTTGTGGATGAATTTGCACTGAGACAGCTAACCCACTTGCACATGACACACGTTTTCCACCTAATAGGTTGGGGTTAGGACCAAATCTTTAATAGGGAGCTGTTCTTCCAGAAATAACTCATGATCTTGGTCTACTTAGTACTTTGCTTCAAGGTCTTAGGCAAGCAAGGATAAATAACAGGTGTCACTTCCTTAAACATAATTATTCTCTATTCAACTGTAGGGTGCCTGAGGGCAAGGGCTGTTACAATTTTTTTTTAAGATGGAGTCTTGCTCTGTCACCCAAGCTGGAGTGCAGTGCTGCAATGTGGATTCACTGCAACCTCCACCTCCTGGGTTCAGGCGATTCTTGTGCTTCAGCTACGTAAGTAGCTGGGATTACATGCGCCCTTCACCACGCCTAGCTAATTTTTGTATTTTTAGTAGAGACAGGATTTCACCATGTTGGCCAGGCTGGTCTTGAATTTCTAACCTCAGGTGATCCACCTGCTTTGGCCTCCCAAAGTGTTGGGATTACAGGCGTGAGCTACCACGCCCAGCCTTTTTTTTTTTTTTTTTATGAGACAGTGTTGCTCTGGAGTGCAGTGGCATGATCTCGGCTCACTGCAACCTCTGCCTCCCAGGTTCAAGCGATCCTCCCACCTCAGCCTCCTGCGTGTGTGTGTGTTAGTTCTTTTATTCTCCTACAGTGGTTAGCAGTGGCCACTCTGAAAGGTATTTGATACTTTTTGGCTGATTTAAATCATCCACTTGTGTGTGGAAAAAGCCCTTTTTAGTGCAATGGAAAATATAATAGTACTGGAATCATAACAAAATCACCTACATATGCAGTACAATTTAAGGGGAAAAAATTATAAAAACCTCTAATTGGGCCAGGCGTGGTGGCTCACGCCTATAATCTTAGCACTTTGGGAGGCCGAGGTGGGTGGATCACCTGAGGTCAGGAGTTCAAGACCAGCCTGGCCATTATGGTGAAACCCCATCTTTTTAAAAAAGTAAATAAAATAAAAAAAAAATAAAAATCGCTAATAAAATTCAAATGCCTTAGTCTGAGTTTCAAAGGCCTCCCTCCACTAAATGATGCACTAGCTCAACAAATTCCTTTCTCATTACTCTAAAAGGCTTGTTTCTAATTAGCTAATTTGTTACTTCCAAAGTCAATGCATTTCTGATGCTCAATAATATAATCAAATAGTATTGCTCATCCTCAAACTGATCTACAGGTTGAAAGCAATCACTATTAAAATCCCAACTTTTTTTTTTTTTTTTACAAGCTGATCTTAAAATGCATATGGAAATGCAAGGGACTCAGAGTAGCGAAAACAATCTTGAAGTAGAAGAACAGTCAGAAAACTCACATTTCCAAATTTCAAAACTTTCTATAAAGCTGCAGTAATCAAGTAATCAAGACAATAATAAAAGCATAAAGATAGACATAAACAATCAATTGAATTGAGAGTTCAGAAACTCTTACATTTATGGTCAACTGATTTTTTTAACAAAAGTGCCAAGACAATCTAATGGGTGGGGAGGGCAATATAGTCTCTTAAACAAATGATACAAGGAAAAACAATGTCCACATGCAAATAATGAAGTTGGACCCTTACCTCACACCATACACAAAAAATAACTCAAAATGGACCAATGACTTAAAGAACTAAAACTACAAATATTAGGGTTTTCTATTTCTGTGAAGAATGTCATTGGCATATTGATAGAGATTGTGTTGAATCTGTAGATCACTTTGGGAAGTATGAACATTTTAACAATATTAATTATTCTAATCCATGAACATAGAATACTATTTGTCTTTTTCAATTTCTTTCATCAGTGTTTTGTAGTTTTCATTGTAGAGATCTTTTGCCTCCTTGCTTAAAACTTCCTAGGGTTTGTTTTTTTTTTTGTTTTTTTT